>NC_064624.1:70962253-71264753 GCF_023898315.1 Schistocerca nitens
CTCCTCATGAGGGAATAAGTACTAGTGTCAGTGGTGATGATAAACAACTGACAGATTCTATACCGAATTTACAGCTGAGTTAGCCCCACTTCTAACTAAAATCTGTTGCAGATGCCTCAAACAAAACATGGTGCTTAATAGTTGGAAGAAAGCACAAGACACACCCATCTATAAGAGGGTGATAGAAGTGAACCACAAAATTACAGTCTCCAGTATCCTTGACATCGATTTGTTGTAGAATCTTAGAACATATTTTGAACTCAAACAGGATGAGGTGGCTCGAACAGACTTACCTCCGCCATGCCAGCCAGCAACGACTCCAAAAATATCAGTCATGTGAAACCCAACTCATTCTTTTCTCACATGACATACTAAAATCTTTGAATCAAGGCAGTCAGGTAGATGCAGTATTTATTGATTTTCGAATAGCATCTGACTCAGTACCGCACCTGTGCTTGATATCAAAAGTGCGTTTGTATGGGGTACTAATTGAATTTTGCAACTGGATTGAGGAATTTTTGGTAGGGAGCGTGCAGCATGTTATTTGGATGGAGAGTCGTCGTTACGTGTAGTAATAACTTCACATGTGCCCCAGGGAAGTGTGTTAGGATCTTATTGTTCATAGCGTATGTTAATGACCTTGCACACAATATTAACAGTAACTTCAGACTTTTTGCAGATGATGCAGTTATCCATAATGAAGTACTGCCTGAAAGAAGCTGTGTAAATTTTCAGTCAGATCGTCATAGGATTTCAAAGGCATGTAATAAATGCCTTAAATGATCAGAAACATAAAACTGTGCACCTCAACATGAAAAAGCGTAACATCCTATGACTATAATACCAATGAGTCACAGTTAGAATAGGCAAACCATAAAAATACCTGGGTGTAACATTTTGTAGCGATATGAGATGTCTTAGTCGTTGGGAAACCAGAGGGTAGACTACAGTTTATTGGTAGAATACTGGGGAAGTGCAATCAGTCTACAACGGAAATTGCTTACAAATCAGTCATGTGATTGGTTCTAGCATATTGGTCAAGTGTGTGGGACCCATACCAGATAGGACTAACAGGAGATGTTGAAAGTACACAGAAAACGGCAGCACAAATGGTCACAGGTTTGTTTGATCTTTGTGAGAGTTTCACAGAAATACTGAAGAAGCTGAACTGCACAATTTGAAGAGAGACATAAACTATCCTGAGAAAGGCTACTACAAAGTGTCAAGAACCGACTTTGAATGATGACTCTGTGAATATATTATAACCCCTTATGCATCGCTCACATAGGTATACTGAAGGCAAGATTACAATAATTACAGCACATGCAGAGGCGTTCAAACAGTCATGCTTCCCATGATTCATGGGAATGAAATGGGAAGAAACACTAATAACTGGTATTTGGACATACCCTGTGCCATTGACTTCAGGCAGCCTTACAGAGCATAGATGTAGATGTAGGTACACAGGACTGTCTACAGTTGTCATTTAGTTGTGCCAAAAGCTAACATAAGAATTAATCACTATGTCTAAATCAATGAACATAAGAAATTGTTAAAATCTCAGAAGAGTGGCGTGTGTACAGATTTATCTGGCACCTAAAAAGATTGTTTTCTGAAAATGTTTGGCACTACATGAAAAAAATTATACTATAGAAACCTGTTATTTTATTTTATGTGTGTTTACAAAACTGCTCATGGAAATTGACAATGGCTGGGAGAATGATGTATTCACCACATGCCCCTCCATTTCCACATCTGACGATGCATGAGGATTGAGGATGACATGGCGGCCAGTCAATACTATTGAACCTTCAAGGCCTGTTTGGATGAAGTTTGTTTGTTCTTTGTGTTACAAAAACAATCTGTATTTTCTTTAAAATATGTTGTGATAATTTGCGAAAGTTGGGTAGAAATACTGTTATTACTCTTCTTAGCCGGTGTGACAACAAGAAGATATGAAGTGTGGTATCATTCTGTAGGTTGGGTACAAGGTGAGTCCCTAGCCAGTGTGACAACAAGAAGATATGAAGTGTGGTATCATTCTGTAGGTTGGGTACAAGGTGAGTCTGCAGCAATTCTTACAACATGATCTGTGTGTTTTTAGTTAAATTATTTCATTAGAAGCATATATCAATTTCCTACTTTCTAAGCCGTTCATAGTCAAACTTTTTGAGATAGCAGATATGAGCACATATGGTTAATATATGTGGTGGAAATGTATCGTATCCGTGCTCTCTGGTACATGGGTAGGTTCTGGTTGTGTGTAAACATGTGTAATTGAGTAATTAGTGGAAGGCGATTTGTAGTTTTACTGCATCTCATTGAATTCTACAAATGTTAGAAATCACTGCAATATTGGAAAATGTATTCAGATCATAGTACTGGCGACATACATTTGAGCATCTATCCAGTGAATTTCAGAAAGGAAGTAACAAATGTTACTGATGGCAATATACTTTCAACTTGACTCTAGCTTTTAATACAGCAACATGGATATTCAATGTTCCATTATATTATAGTGCACTTAAACAAAGCATAACTCCAAAATTTATTATAGAGTAACATTAATGTTTTGTCATTTTTAACTGATATTGGGTGCAAGGATGAAAAAATATTAGCTTTCAAATGTGTCTTCTGGTCATAGTAAACAGCATCCAACAGAACATACCGGAAGTAAAAAATTTGTATTTGGGGACATGATATAAATATTGGGGAGATGACAGGTAAATGCCACATGTGAAATATCGAAGTGTCATTTGCAGTTTCACTTGAACTTATAATGCATCTTTAATATGAGTATCTGATTTTTAAATAGTGTCCAATATGCAGCTCTACAACTAAACAACATTTGTTCTTGTTATTCGAAACTGGTTCACAGATAGAAATTTTATTATGATTTCTATGTCTGTAAACAGCATCCTTCATCTCATATAAGTACCCTAAAACTGTATTTTTGAGGACACTGTAGATTCACTATAACGCTGACATGCCAGTATCTATCACCTGCAGTTTCAGGCAAACTGGGTTTGCATCCAAAATTTGTGTTCCTCATCTTTAAATGGAGCTTGATACATGATTCAAGAAGTACTCAAAATTTGTTTCTGTAGTTCAGAAATGATTTATAAAACAGTTTTCATGTTTGAATGGTAATACTTTTAATGGTGAATTTGTAATTTCCATTTAATTCCTGTCTGAAATCAGTTTTGGTATCCTTTGCATATTCTTTCATGTGTAATTAATTCTTAACTCAATCAGTTCGAATGCCACACTCTGTACTACTACGTAATACCTGCCTAAATAATTTCAGCTGACACTGATGCTATATAGAAAACTGTGTAACTATGCAAAAATTGTAGCACCCCAATTACTGTGGCATCACTTACGTGAAGCCACTTTTAACTTTGTCATAAGAAACAAAGTTGTTTTAACTATTTGTCACTACTTTCCTTCACCCACACTAATTAGTGTCAGAAGTAAATCGAGTAATTGCCATTATGGTTTCAGTGATTCTGAAGCTAGTATGCAGTATTGGTAGCTTTGATATTTATACCAGTGTATTAGGATAATATGCAGATTCAGTTTTACACCACACCAAAGATCTCTACAAAAGTGTCGGTTTTAGTACTGTTTGTTGTGCTACAGCCACAGGAAGTGGTGTGTCTGCCATTCCAACTGGCACTTATAAAGACTGATTTCTAAACATTATGTTGCAACTGTATAGTTGCAAATAAGTTATATTATAGCCTACTTAAAAGAAGTACCAGTTAATTTTATGTGCATTTAGAAAAATATCCTACATATTCTTTCAAATGCAGGGATATAGTTGTGAAAGTTTGATCACAATAATAATGTTACCGTACTTAAGCAAAAAAAAAAAAGAAAAAGAGATGTGGAGCATGATTTCATTATTGTTGAGTACCAAGTAACTTTGACAACATCATGGGTGCTTTTATTCCAAACAGCATGTGCCCTGACTGTAACTATATGGTGTGTATTTTAACAGCAATATAATATTAACTTTCTACATTTGGGATTGCTAGCAATGAAACGTTTGACCACTGCAGTTGTCAGTATGTCATTGTTAATTTATACTGTTTATGATGTTCCATTATATGATGCACAGTTAAGATTTCTGTCTGAGTAAGTAAGTATTATTGTTTAATTAATGGAATGTGATTGGTAGTTGCACATTAGCGCACTCATTTCTACAAATGGTGAAACTAAATACAGAACTGGCAGTATATTCGGATTTTAGGTTTGGCAGCTTCAATGCTCTTAGTCCTTCCCACTCCAATGGCCAGTGGTGCTCGATATTTCAAATATTGCTTTTCATAGCTCTTACATACGCCATTCTCGAATCTGATTGCTTCCCATTGAGGGAAGTCTGTGTCAACTCAGTGTCGAGCTATAGCCATAAAGTTGAGAGAAAAGTTGTAATTACCATGTTCAAGTAAGTGGGTGTGAAATGGCTAGTTCTTCATATACATTCCTTTCAGAGGTAGAGATTGTAGAGCTTTTACAGAAATCTTAAAGTGAAAACTAGAACAACAAGGATTTCCATGACAATAGTCTATATAATGACAGTGATTCATCTGTGAACAATGCGAGTAAAATGATAGCAGAAACAGACCACCCCGAAGAGATTCAAAAAATATCACACAATGAAAAGTTTTGGATTGTAATGCTTATGTAAATATGCTTGCAAGAATGTGCACTTCTTGTTTTAATGCATATCCTAATTGTTGGTCAGTGACCTTATTGTTTCCACAAAGAGTGCAATTCTCTGTGGCACACCCGCCACCAGGTGATGGCGATTTAAATATGAGTGTACACAGATGCCCTATGTCTCCATTACAGAGTACAAAGCATTACACACTGAACTAGTGGATTTGAGGAAGGAAGTAAGGAGGTTTCTGGTGGCAGTATAACTTCAGATCAAGTATACTTTTTAATAAAGGAAATGAACGATATTAGAGAGATTAAGTGTAGTTTTTAACAATGCAAATCAATTGTATTAGAGTGTCTTTAAGTGCACCTGCACAAAGCACAATTCCAAATTCGTTATAGAGTAATTTTAATATTTGCTCCTATTTAACTGTTGTGGGGTGCAGGAGTGACTTGAAACCAATGTGATGCCACAGCAAGTGGAATAACAGAAACTGTATGCAGTTTCAACTGTTGGTATTTATTATTATTCTTGGATTGATTTAATTTTGCTCCAGGAAGCGATTAATAGCATTCAAAATACAATTACTTCATGTAAATCTTTTGTTAATAATTGTTACAAGTAATGTACGTATTTACATTGAAAAGTCATATGGAACTGAGATCCTCAGGAAAAAAATAAGAAGCCAAATGAAGCTTAAATGTCCTCTTTTAAAAAAGTGCTAACAATGACAGAGAACGTTAGAATGTTGAAAGAAAATAATTGTGTTAAAGAAATGTGCAAAGTGCATTAGATGAATATTTAACTGCCCATTTTCACATTTTTAATTCAAATTAGTTTAGTAATAAAGTCCAGGAAGGAATCCAGAAGGTAAAGTCACACTCAGTTTGTGCTTTGTTCCTCTCTGAGTCTGCGTGTTTTCTTAAATTGTGCGTTTACTGTAAGCTTTATACTGGTATAAGAAAGTCTATGACAAAAGTTCATCAATCACTTTTTATTCTAATTTGATAATTTCAATTAAGAAGACTCCACTTTCAAAAGTTTCCTTATGTTGAAAAGGTACTACAGCCAGTTATCGATTTCTACGTAAATACATATCAAGCAGGTGTACAAAATTTTTGTTCTGTTTGTTCACAAAATTTGTTTTCTGGTGGCACTTCTGTGATACTTCACCCCATATTTCCAGCAACCTGCTCATTATACACCTGTTCCCTAAGCTTAAACTGGCACATTACTTCTCTGAAGTTTCTTATAATGAGAAATGAGAATCATAGATCTCTACGTACTTTAAAGAAATAGTCTATAGGCAAGATTTCGATCTAAACTGTCTTTTATTTACCAGTTTCAACAGCTAAGTTTGTCACTTTCAGATCATTAAAAACTTGTTCAGGTCTACATCATGTTCCATTGTGCATTCATCACTCATGTGATATTCACATTTGAGTGGAGATCGGATTGCACATTCCACACAGGCTTCACAAAAAGTTCATTGCAGATAGATTTACCACAAGTAAAAACATACACAACTAAAATGCACCTTGTGGGACTTGTCTACACAGCACTCTTTGGCTGCTAATCAGTTGTTAAAATCTATAATGTTTAGCAAAAGTGCACATTTATGCCACTGTTTACATTTACGTAAAGAGTGAAGGACATGTTGGAACCTTTTGACTCGAAATTCATAGATCTGTTCAGCATCTCTGACTGCTTGTGGTAAACATGTCACAACTAGTTCACTTGGTCTCCGCCACATGCCACTCAGGGGAACATGTGTTTCTCCACAAACGCACTTTAGAAAAATGAAAGAATAAAAATGTGTTAGTCTCTTCATATTAGCTCGAGCTGCTCAAAATTATTAGCAGTGCCCTAAGGTTGTCTAGTTCTCGAGTACATCATTTACTGGTGTCATGCTGCTCATGACTAGTACTCAAGTGAAATTTTTCAGTGTCAAATATACACATCATCTGCTACGTATTTACTATCAGATAGGAATACAGAGAAATTTTTATCACTGTGCAGCATACAAGCCCAAAAGCATTTTTTAAATTGGTTTCTCACGTTCTTTCATGTCAGTCTTAGGAAGAGTTCAGTGCATTTCTCATCCTTCTGAAGAACTGGAAATTGAATTTTCTATTTTATGCCATATTGTTATGTTCTCTATGCTTCTAAATCTGTCCAAGGCCATTTCTCTGTCCAAGGCAGTTTTACATTGTCAGGCACCACATGAGTCCTTCCTTTCAACTTTTCCAAATTAAGTGGCAATGGAAGCAGGAATGTGGTGATCTTCGACTTAACCCCATAAGAAGAAATCAAATTAAGTTAAGAGGGGTGACCCTGTGGGCCACTGGAGAAGAGGGTCACGATGGGAACCATATGCATTTCGACACTGAGGCAGTTCGGCATCGAGATAACCATAAATGTCTGAAAGAAAGTAAGGTGGAGCATTGTCTTGTTGCAAAATGAACTCTTCACTTGCTTGCTGTACTTCAGGGCATAAGCCACAGCTGCAATGTGTGTAGGTACATGAAACCACAGTTTTCTCCAGGAAGAAAAGTAGTCTGTAAACTTTTGAAGAGGACATGGCTCAAAAGACGTTAATGTTAGGTGAACCACGAAATTCTTCTATAATGTCGTTTGGATGATTCACCTTCTGAGACACACAAAATGTGGTTTCATCACTGAAAACCAACATTGTCAAAAACTGTCTTCCTCTTGTAGTCGCTTGAAGTCGTCGCTTGTAGGTGGTATTGTTTTAAGCCTGTATTACATGATGTACCTAATATGTAGTACTAAGCCTATGCAGCAGAGCCCCAAGCGTACATGCTTGGAACTGCACATTGGTTAACGTCACTTAATTACATGATGCAGACAGAATAGTCCTAGTGTAAGTCCAGGCACTCACACTAGATGATAATTATGTGCAAATATTGAGGTGGCCTGTCTGATTTCTTGTAAAGGTGTTCATTCAAATTAATAATGTCTGAGAACTCGAAGTTTCTATTTATTAAGTAATTGTTTGCATTTCTATTTATTATTACTTATTAAGTAATTGTTGTTCTCTTATGTAACTGTCATGGAACTATATTATTTCTGTTCTGAATTATGGGCTAAACTGTTTGTTCTAAGTTATGACATATGGCATCACAAGAATATGTTTGTCTGAACTGCACTGTTACAGCATTATGCACATGGAGGATGCAGTTGTTTTTCGAGCTACTGGACAGGCAGTGTTTGTCACTCTTAGGATTAGGGGAGTATAATGAAGAGCACAAGCCGGATACTGTTGGGTTCAAACCAGGCTGGGAAAAAGGGAGGAAGGTGATGGCATGTATTCCCTATTGATGAAGGAACTGACGCACATCTGCAGGAATTCTGGAACTTCGTGAGAATGGGGTGGCTTATTTCGACAAGCGGCTGTCGATGAAGGAAGTAATTCACTCAACTGATACAGTAATGTTAGAGACACTTTCATCGAGACAGAAGTAAGACTGAAACCAGTAAATTATTTTTTACTCATTTTGTAATCGAGCACTCTCGCCTTCTCTTGGCAGTTTCTCCTTCCTGGCATGTTGAAATATACCAAAAGATGAAATCAAATCAAACGTGATCTTTCAGCAACTATGGCACTACATATAGAAATCTAAAGTACAGATATAATGTTATACACTTAATTACTCAGAACTAAACGTTTGCCGACGACTTTAATATGATACAGTGGGTTGTGATGACCATACAGACACGATTCTTCACCAAACACATGATTTATACCGCTAAATGCTTGTTTATTTCTTTCTATTTGTAGGATACGAAACAATCAGTACAAAGGCAGATTTCCTGAAACAATTTGTCTAAAATAAAGTTTGTTGGCAAAATATCGCTTTTGTTTAATTATTACATTTATGAAAATTTAATCACTGAAAACTGTGGTAAATTTACACTATGGAAACCTGAAGTTTAAGTGCGTTTAAGATAAGTGGCGACTCTCGACACTTCACTACAGAGTGAGTGGAGGGAAGTGCAGTTTACGAGTGTGTGCTGGGTGGGTGAGCAGGTGACCTACTCGGCGCAGAATCAGTCATGCTCGCTTAACTGCCGCTGAAGCCGGGCAATCTGCGATCTTTCTGAAACGATTTTAAAGAAACTATTCGGTAGTAAATGCTCATTCTCGCGCATCTCATAGCTTAATTCGCCAGCTTCATGATGAACCATCTAGCATTTCGTTAATGGTTATATTTATTGTGATATTTCGCTAGTAGGTAAACTATTCAAGAAATTCTTAGTTTGCTGTGAAAAACAGGTACCGCTATGAATCTGTGTTTGGTTCGTGTCAGCTTACATGTTGCTGTGTATTAAATGTAGATAATATATTGAGTCATTCTTTAAACTTGGAAGTATATCGCTGTCTGTTTCCAATCTCGAGATAATAGAATGTATGTAAAGCGTTCCATCACGAACTCGTGTGTCAGTGAAAAACTAGAACGACATATTCAAAATTTCCTCGTACGTCATTAATGGTCTGAGATATCGAAACAAGATTTTGGCAAATGATAGCACGAGAGTGTTTTGGCATATGATTAATATGTAAAATTCAAGTCTGCCTCGATATTCAAGCGACTCCAGGCTTTTTGAATGAAATAATGTAATTATTGAGAACCATAGATGTCTTGTGAAATGAGAACTGCTGTAGGTTTTGTAACAGTACATGTAAAGTATTAACAAGTTTATTTCTATACTGAGACTCGGCTGTTTCACAAACTATTGACCTGACTTGCACTAAGTTGTTAGTTTAATACTCCAATTGTTCATTATTCTGCTGCAATTCCAACTCTATTAGTCCGTAATGGGGTTTGTTTGCTTGCAAAAGCTGAGATAGAATATTTAATTTTTTTCATCTTTTGCATATAGTTGAGAGCATGTAGAATCCAAAACCCTCAAGACAATTTAGGTGGACAGAAAACCACAAAATTTGGGTACTTTTCTCGGGTTTTCACCTATTGCTCGGTCACAATGCATCCTACTCAGAATTTCACTACTATCAAAATGAAGGAGCATTAAATTTTGCATCGAATTATTACGCAAATGCCAATATCGGTGTAGCCGTCTGGCTGCAGTAAGTTGTCAAAGTTCGTTCATTTTTAGCAACTTGTGTAAAAAATCGTCTTCAACTCCTGTAACTCAAAAATGCCTACTCCAAATGGAAAACGTAATCAAAGATGTAGAACATGAAATTTCATGTTATGAAAGCATATAGTTTTTCAGTTTTAGGCACTATAAATTGTTCATACTATTGAAACCAAAGGTATCTATTTTTCTTTTTACAAGCAAAGTTATTCAATAAAATGAATTTCCAGTGGGAAGACGGCTCTCTAATGAGCACATATGTGTTTCTATGTACATCTTTTCATGTTTCCTCATTCGTGCGTATTTTTATTCATTTTTATGTATCGCTTTATTGGTGATAGTGAATTGCTAAAATGAAAACCAAGTACATAGTAATGGCCAGTATGAGTTTACGTATGAGTAATACACAAGTATGTACAAACTGCAACGTAACCTTCCAGTACTGGTGGTTGTATAAGTCCACCTAAGTAGGTAGATTACCTTCGCTTTGACATGTCCTACCGCTCCTGCAAGCTACCGTCTGCAGTAAATGGTTTCTTAAATTCGTGTGGTCCACGAAATTACTGTCCCCTGCGAGTTATGGTGGGTATTAATAATTTCTAGCGGAAGGTTTTAACGAACCAGTAGAAGTTTGAACGCAACGGATAACGCATTTTTAGAACCACTACAGAAGGCACCTATACAGGGCGTAATAGGCATTATATAGCTTTTATTTGCTTTCATGACCCAAAATTCGACTGTGGTACTGACTGCCACCTGTTCTTCATGATGGAAGGAGTAAATAATCGGTCGAGGGTAGAGATTAATTGATATTTATTCAGTACCGATGGTATTTCAACAACTAGTCGTGTTTCTCGTGCAATGTACATCATCATAACCGGTCTCAAGCTAACATGGTTCAGTTTCGCCACGTAATTATGGAATGGGACAGAGGAGCGTAGACCTGGCTTCAGTGTAATTCTATACAACCGCACAATTATACCTATACCCTCGGTTATTACATTCAGTTACTATAGATTACTCAGAACAAGTACTGCAAGGTCAATACAAGCAAAACTAGGTCAGGGTGGAAGAGTATTTCGCAAATCTTTATCAAATCAGTGGGAATTAAAATCCAATACTTTTTATAGTGGCACGAGTATTTTACTTAACGCACAACATCGCCAACAAATCACATTGTTTTGGGGGTGCAGAAGAAACATCACTTCAATGCTGTCCAATCCACATAGCCAAGTTTCAGTAGCCAACAGAAACCTAGAAAAATATGGACACACACGATTATTCCTTCCTATTTGTTACTCGCTCAGTATCGTACGATTATTCATCGTGTACAACATATTTTCAGACCGAAACTACAATTTATCAATGCGGTGGTTGCTCCAACAGACCACGTGGCGCGAAAGCAAGTTCACAAAGAAAACATACGGAAAATAAATTTAAAAAAGCCAAAATATTACTGTAAATGGAAGAGCAGATTAAAATACATTGAATGAGTGAATTTCCGTCAAGCCCGGAGCAATAACATTACCGTGAGCTTAAGGCACATGAAACTACAATTTATCACTGCGGCGGTTGCTCCAACCGACCACGTGGCGCGAAAGCAAGTTCACAAAGAAAACATATGGAAAATAAATAAAAATCCCCAAAATATTACTGTAAATGGAAGAGCAGATTCAAATACATTGAATGAGTGAATTTCCGTTAAGCACAGAGCAATAACGTGACAGTGAGCTTAAGGCACATGGTGCGTTGCCTGAACAAGGCACTAACTCAAGGTCTACTGAAATTCGAGTAAATTAAGAAAATCCATTCCCTTATGGGGTTCAGTGGTAATTTCGCACCTGATTTCAACATCTGGACTTCATTACAGAGCAGATTTCAGACAATCTAATACCTATGTTAACATTACCAAGATGTGAGCTGCGTCTCCATGTCTGTCCAGCACCACGACCCAGGAACAAGTGCTCTTCCAACCGAATTCGCCTAACCGTTCCGCTTACAAACGTGGTGGGGGTGGCGCGCCAACCTGACAGAGCCAATACGTGCGCCTGCCTGTCATCTTTGCCCTGACCTGCAAACTTGGTCTCTGCTAAACTTGTTCACACTTGGGGGGGGGGGGGGGGGGTTGGTACTACACTACCCCAGAATGACTATTCATGCAGTGTTACAATATGTGCCTAAAGCTTTCTGCTAGTTCAGCCACTCACTCATTTATACCACCCAGGCCGCACACAAGGGAAAGGAAAATGGGAAACGTGGTACACAACAGAAAAATTTCAATAAATAACCCTGTTTAGTCCATTCTCTCCTTTTGGACACCAGCTGAAGTATTACCTGCAAGAGAAGAAACTCTTGCTAATAATTTCTGTGGAATTTGAATTTGGCGCAATTTTCTAGTGGAGGTAGGCCTATAATAATAAATAATAATAATAATAAATGACAATGAATGATAATAAATGACAGTGAATGATAATGAATGTTAATAAATGGCAATGAATAATAATGAATAGTAATAAACAAAAGTAAGGTTTTGCAGCCATTATCGTGTTGGAATTAGAATTTGGAGGGAATTTTCTAGTGGAGGCAGGTCAATAATAATAAATAATAATAAATGACAATAAATGATAATAAAGGATAATGAATGATAATAAATGATAATGAATGATAATCAATAATAATGAATAATAATAAAGACAAGTACGGTTTTACATGAATTATTCTGTTGGAATTTGAATTTGGGGCCTATTTTTTCTGGGGGCTTAGGTTAGTGGATGTAGCCCAATTGGTCTATTTAAATGACAATAAACGATAATGAATGTTAATAAATAATAATCAATAATAATAATAAAGACAAGTACGGTTTTGCATGCATTATCCTGTTGGAATTCAAACTTGCCACCATTTTTTCTTCTGGAGGCTTAGGTTAGTGGACATAGCACAATTGGTCTATTTTCCCGCCAAAATTCAAAATCCCCGCCATTTTCTCTGGAGGTTAGGTTAGTGGACATAGCTCAATTGGCCTATTTTCCCACCAAAATCCGCCATATTGGATGACGTCATCGGCTGTTGTCAAGTCTACATGCCGCCATCTAGGATGACGTCAGCGCCGCCATCTTGAATAAATTTGGCAACAATGGAGAGTGGGCTGTAATGAACCTTGCCCTAGTAGTAATGATGATGATGATGATGATGATGATGATGAAGATGATGAGGTTCCACATAAGGGGATGTACAAAAGTATTATCCACGTGCGTTAAAGTGTTGGCAGCTGCTTTATTGAGCGACCGAAATTACGCTCTTTGTGGTAAGAAGAGTGAGGTGATCGCTGGTGTAAGAACAAAACTTTAGGCGTTTAGGGATGGCCAGAATACATCTGATCGAGTAAGGCCCCATCCGTACCGCTGTGCCCAGAGTCACTGGACGCTGTGTCGCCGGTCACTGCTGATGTGTGGCAGCCTCTGCGGCCGAGTGGGTGGGTGGCTGTGGTCGTAGCTTCCGGTTCCCTGAACAGTTTCTCACACACCGCGTGGACTCGAAGAATACAGACGTGGAATGTTAATAACGTTTGTTTCATTTACAGTCTTTTAACAACTTCCATAAAAAAAATCGCAGGCACTACTTCACAGCACGCCCCTGTAGATGAATCTGAGTCAGAGAGACAAAAATACGGAGACATGAAGTCCTCTTGCTATCCTCTTACATACCTACGGCACAAGAATAATACTATACGGAACTTTCAGAATAGTCATTGCATTACTTTAAGAAGCAGAGTGTCAGAGCAGACACACTCGATTACAGGGGTAGCATACGCGGCAGTGCAGGATCGTTAATAATGAATGAGTCGCGAGTGTCGATGTTATGACGTCACCATAGTGTATCAGCAAGAGACCTCCCCCGAGACCAGAGTACACGTAACGGAAATGAAGCGAAGGGAACAGTTAATCCTGCGAGGCGCGCCATATTTCTAACATTTTCCGTCGTTTTCTACTTGGCTTATCTAAGTATAATATTTCAAACTAGTGTTTTAGGCGAAAATATTTACAGTACTGTTATCAACGCAAAACCGAGGGATACAGATATTTTTTTATATCGTAAAAAGGCTTTACATTTTCTGTCATCTGAGAGTCCTCACGGATCATATTTCGCAACAATAAATTCAACCTGGACAGCGGCTATTGTCTTAACGTCGAGTGACCATCGAGCAATT
The DNA here is from genome assembly GCF_023898315.1 of Schistocerca nitens. Classification (NCBI taxonomy): domain Eukaryota; kingdom Metazoa; phylum Arthropoda; class Insecta; order Orthoptera; family Acrididae; genus Schistocerca; species Schistocerca nitens. The sequence continues at coordinate 70,976,248 of NC_064624.1, forward strand.
GGCAGAATTTGTTAGGTATCCATGTGGGGAAACAGCGTCGCAGACATCGACACCTGATGTGGTAGCAAGGCACCACTGATAGGGTCCCGGAAAAAAAGGCGATGATCATTTTCGAAATTATCTTGATTTGGTACTTAAGTTTGGAAGCAAGAATACGGATAACGTCTGACGCAAGAATGCCGTCGTGAACAACTGCGTTCCGGTTGTAAAAGAATTTTCGGCCTACAGCTGTTTTCGCGGCAATTTACAAACACCGCGTCATTTTAATTGTCTCTCTATCTGATGCTGACGAATTACAGAGCGGTGAAGTGGAAAGAAACGCGATCACGATGATGAGATGGAGGCCATTTCTTAGCTGCAGTTTATTCGGAAGAGCCAGCCGTTCTGGCCGAGTGGTTCTAGGCGCTTCAGTCTGGAACCGCGCGACCGCATCGGTTGCAGGTTCGAATATGGATGTGTGTGATGTCCTTAGGTTAGTTGATTCCTTCAGCAGGGCATAAGAACGATTTGGTCTCCCCATCAATATTCCAAAGACAAAGGTAATGGCGCAGCCAACTCCTGGCTCCTCCGTTCCCGATTCCAGCATATCCATTTATGATGTACCCTTGGAACAAGTGGACCATTTCCTCTACCTAGGAAGCATACTGTCATCTAACTGCTCATCTGGAAAAGATGTGTAGAATGGATTACGTGCTGCCCATGTAGCATTTGGACGTCTTACAGAGCGTGTCTTCCTGAATAAAGACCTAACTCTTACACCAAACTGATGGTGTACAAAGCTGTAGTCATTTCCACCCTGCTATATGGTTGCGAAACCTGGGCGTTATATTGCTGTGATCTGAAGAAACTAGAATGTTTCAACCAACAGAAGCTAAGATATATCATGAACCTGAAATGGGATGACTTCATATCCAACATGGCTGTTCTTGGGAAAGCAAATATGTATAGCATGGAAGCTCTTATCATTGGGCATCAACTCAGATGGGTCGGACATGCTCTTCAAAACTGTGAGCTGGAACGTCGAAGAATGGAGAATGACAAACGCCGGAGACGTAAACTCCTCCAGGCTCAGCTACGTCCTCCACCTTCCATCAGCTGTAGTGTCTGTGGCCGCCTGTTCCACGCTAGGATTGGATTGCTAAGCCTCAACGACACTTCCACGCGTGAATCGTGACAAAGGAAATCTCAGCAGAGAAATGAAAACTCGGATACGAGTATCAGCCGACGACGACGAGTTAGGTTTAAGTAGTTCTAAGTTTAGGGGACTGATGACCTCAGAAGTTGAGCACCATAGTGCTCAGTGCCATTCGAACCATTTTATTCGGAAGAACGTAACATTTCTTATTGTATTTTCTGTGGATTAAGGGAGACATCACTTTGCACTTTCAGTCTGTTCCCATAGGAAATGAAAGTAAAAGGCAGAATATTTGACGAGTTGGTCCAATCACTTCATCGCCTCGTTAGTAAGCGCGACCCGGTTTGATAGCGTCTCTGGTTTGGAAAGAGAGATTCAGCCGTGGGCAAAAGTTTGCGGCCATTACCAACTAGAGGCGCACCCTTACTTCCCAGACACAGCAGTCCACACATCGAGAGCTGGATAATAAACACAAAAATAAATGTGACGAAGTTACTACAGTGATTCTGTCATTTTTCTTCTGGTCTCAGTGTATATCTAGTGCAGAAGACTAACGTAATCTCGATGACGTTGTGGTGTACGTGGAGAAGGGTTTAAACATAATATGTCGGAAAAAATGGGTGCTATCAGTTCCTTACGGCATGACAACAACGTAGATCCATTTGTTACCAATATTGAGTAAACTGAAAGTTGCTAAATATCGTCTCCAGAACCGTATTTGGATAATCTCTAAAACAGCAGCTACAAGATTCGATATTTACATCGAAGCATAGGTCTGAACGAAACAAAAGTAGTATGCGTCGTTCACAGAAATGTTCTGAGTACCGGAGAGGCTTTCCTACGTAAAGTCAGTCTATCAAAGACAAATAAAATACGCCAGTAGTACACAGTAACTTCAGCTTAGCAACTTTTTTTGCCCTAATTGGGACCTGGTTTTCAAAGATTAGCTACATAAACGATTCCCGCAAATTTCAAATACAGGTTTCTATTATGGACTATTGAGACACGTCGGAGGGCGGACACCAAATTTCGCACTAGCACCTACTAACGATAAATTTCATCTCTTTCATTATCCATGCAAATATGATGCCAACTTGATACTTGGCCGGAATGTGTAAGAAATCACAGGATTACTTCCTGCATGAGGATGGAACCACAACGTTAACACTTCGGCAACAGAGGTTGCACAATTTGATTGTGGGGTCAGAAAATAAAGCGATGGAAATTTGTGCGTTTGGCACCTGAACCTGCTGCGTGCCAAACGATTGGTTAGTTGTACGCCAGTGATGTTTTTTAAGCGTGTTTAAAGCTGTAGCAGAGCAAAAAGGCACTCCCTTAAAAAGATTAACTAGATAATAGAACGAATATTTGGGAATACTGAACGTATCAGCTTAGGTACAAGAGTATAAGGCCGAGCTCTGTCGATTGTAGGGGCTGCATTATGTGGCGTTGGATAGTAAGACGCGAGTGTCCATGTCACGACGACAGTGTTTGTGTGTCACGAAACGAGGCCTGCCGTGACGTGTATAGAATATAGGGGAATGACTGTAATTCTGTCGTTCTTCAAAATATGGAATTTTCGGGACAGTGTTTGAAACGTTTGCTATCATTCCACCTTGCCAAATGAACAGGGGTACTCATGGCATTAACAATGTGAGTCTTGCGGAAGTTAGGTTAAATGAATTACTACGTGTGTGATACTGGCACAACGAGGACTTCAGTTGTAAAAATAAGTGCTCGATTCCAGCTACAGATACTGTGACTGCCTAATACATTTGGTTTCAAACAACTGCATACTTGCAGCGCTACAGGAACATAACCGAAATCTGACATACAGATCGCTTTACTCAGCATGATCGGTAATATACAGAATATGTATACATAAACGGGACCAAACGTCACGATGAGAACAAGATAAATTTCAAGTATCACTTACACGTATATCTGACTGAGCTGACGCACCAGACTGTACTTTTTCAGAAACGAAGACAATATCATGTTCATGTTTCATTTCTGAATATTCCTTAAAAGGGCCAAAGTAAATGGAATATGAGCCACCACTTAATTCACAAAATCATGTATAACAAATGTTCAAACTGACCACTGTTTCCATGCTGGCGTAGCGCATTAGGTATTCAGTTACGACCTCTAGCTTCTATACTGAGATTCCTTCATTTGACGCTGCCTTTGTGCCCTACACTTTTGGTCAAATTGTATTTCCGCACCCTGCATATGCCAGACGAGGCGTGACGAAATGTTGGTCGAATTCTCAGGAGTCCAGTGCACTTAATCTCTGGCAGAAAGTGATGAAAACGGCAAAATGGCGGAACGCGTTGGTAGTGATCTGTAACTTTAAATTTCAGTAGACGATAACTATGATACGTTTAAGAAAGGCGCTAAGGAAATAGATGTAAAATACGTTTCTTGATTACGAAAACGTACAGTAAAGTGCCAAACGGATAAGTGTCGTGACGAGTCACGCTATGAGACAACACATGAGACAGCGCAGAATCGGTACTACTGAAAGCAAAGACATTGGTCAATTGCCAGAGCATTGAAAACGAAGCATAATTTTTAACTGTGTTGGTCACATTGTTCCTATTACCGTGCGTAATGACGGTATTCTTTTATATCGTCTGTGATCGATAGTGATGACTGAGACACAGTTAAATACGGTGACATTAACTTCTCTTTGTACCTCAGTATATACCTACAACATATGGACAATGAATGATCTATGGAACCACGCAGCCGTCGACCAGAATTTAGTATTTACTGCGTATTTCCATGTGGCCTGTTTACTGAGCAGCCAAGGTCAGCGGCACGACAGATACGACGTTTACACAGGACACAACATTCAGAAGACGAAAATTTCGGAAATCGCTTTTCTCTAGTCGTGGTTAGATATTAAACCTTAATAGGTTCTGCTAGTCTGAAGAAGCCTCCATGTTGCGAGCTTCATAAAATTTTAGGCGTATGGTCTCTGCAGTGCAACTGACCTTGATACAGCGAACTTGTCGGTGCTTTCTTAATATCGAGAGGAGACATTGCCAAATGGTGGAGGGTACGGATTTGTTACGGGCGGCAGTGAAAATATACGCAGGAAAAGGACATTGCACAAAAAGGTTTATCCACGTCCGTTAAAGCGTTCGAAGATACTTCATTGAGCCATCAATGTTACGCTCACTGGTGCACGGTTTTGAATTAAATGTAGATACAGAATGCGAACCTATTCTGATTGGCGGCTTTGTGGTATCGACTATTCAACCACGATGGAGAATGGACGGCATACTTGATAAAGAGGTTACAAAAATGATAACTTTACGTGTTTCCACATCGTCAACAAGACGAGTACGGGCCTTTTTTTATATTTGACCGGAATGTGCAGGAGATGACAGCACCATATCGGGAAAGAAGACGTCACAGGGATGTAAACATGTCGTCTACACGTCTCACGCGATCCTTTCGCTGTATCAGCAGACACAGCGATTAATAATTATATAGTAGGTAGCTGTAACCGGGAGAGTGGAAACCAGTCGGAAAGATGTCCGCCGTTCGAGTTTTCAAGCTGTATTAGGCCTATACTAGAGCAAACATGAAACTCATTAAAATGCGGAAAAATGTTTCTTCTGTACTTTAGTAATAAGAATGTGAGGCCAGGGTCACTCGACTACAGGGGTGGCGTGTCCGGCAGTGCAGGTTCTTTCGTAATGAATGAGTCGCGAGTGTCGATGTTACGACGTCACCATACGTCTCAACGATAGACGCCCTCCAGAGACTTGAATATATGTAACCCAACTGAAGCAAAAGGAACAGGTAATTCTGGGAAACGCGCCATATTTCTAACATTTACCGTCGTTTGCTACTTTCCTCTTCTCTTCGCCTAGCGTTTTTACGCAAAGTTAGAACTGTTATCAACGAAAAACCGAGGAATACAGATATTCTTTTGTATAAGAAAAGGGCTTTTTTTCCTGTCATCACAGAGGCCGCACAGTTCAGATTTCGCAAAAATAATTTCACCCTGTACAGCGGCTGTTGTGCAGAGCAGTTCGTCGAATCATCTGCGTCCCGCCGTGGGGAAACAGCGTCGCAGACGTCGACACCTTCTCTGGCAGCACGACGGTAGTGATACAGTGCCGAAAAAATGGCGATGGACATTTCTACAGTGATCCTGAACTGCTACTAAGGTTCAGCTCGACAAGAGCACGGACAGAGTCTGGTGCAAGAATGCCGTCGCGAGCAAACTCCGTTCCCTGTTGTAACGGAATTTCCGGCCCACAGCTGTTTTCGCAACAGTTTATTGTAAACACCGCGTCATTTTAATTCTCCGTTACCTCACTCTGACGAATTGCAGGGCGGTGAAATGGGAAGAACTGCGATTACGATGATAAGCTCAAGGCTTTTCTTAGCTGTACTTTAATCGGAAGAACTTAACATTTCTTATTGTTTTTTCTGTGAATTAAGGGAGACAATACTATGCTGTTTCAGTCTATTCCCCTAAGCAATGAAACTAAAAGACCGATTTACCCAGAGTTGGCAAATCGCTTCATCGTCTCGCTAGTACGGAAGACTTCCAGCTTGAAAACGCTGATTTGGCCGTTGACAAAAGTTTGCTACCGACGCTTCCTCGGTTCCCAAACAGAGCAGTGCACACAGCGAGAGTTGAGTAACACACACGGAAACGAATGACTTCGCTAAGTATACTGATATCAGGTGTATTTTTTTTTCTTTCTGGTCTCACTATAAACCAACGGCAGAAGAGTAACTTAGAGGGACGTGGTGGTTTTGGGTGCAGGAACGGTGAAGTATAATCTGTCGGAACAAAGAGGTGCTATCACTTTCTTCTGACCAGAAGACAACTTACCTTCGTATACTAGCAATATGTTACCAATTCTGACTAAACTGAAAGCAGCTAAATACTTCCTCCAGAACCATATCTCTACTGGCTCCGAAACATTGATAGTGGCTGAAAGTTTCGATGTGTACTTCGAAGCATCTGTGTGAACGAAGCAAAAGAGACGTTCTATGCATTATTCATGGAAATCTTCTGCGTACAACAGACGCTATGTTACGTAAAAAATGGTTCAAATGGCTCTGAGCACTATGGGACTCAACTTCTGAGGTGATTAGTCCCCTAGAACTTAGAACTAGTTAAACCTAACTAACCTAAGGACATCACACACATCCATGCTCGAGGCAGGATTCGAACGTGCGACCGTAGCGGTCTCGCGGTTCCAGATTGCAGCGCCTAGAACCGCACGGCCACTTCGGCCCGCTATGTTACGTAAAAGTCAGTGTATCAATGACAAATGAAAAATTCTAGTACTAGTGTGACCCACATGTGGGAGTTGACACGCATCTGGCAACTGGAGGGACACGCGAGGTTGTGCTGTGGGTTGATTTTATAAATGTAGTCGCTGCGTCAAATATAGATTCTCTCTAATTTTGGTAATGAACTCGTGCATGTAAATTTCTTTATCGTTCCCATTTACTTCATATAAACGCCAAGTTAAAACTGCCAACATTCCGCCATACTAACATGACAATCAGTCGCAGAGGCAGCGACAAAGCTCTGTCTATTGCAGGAGACGGAAAATTTATGAAAAAATAAATTGTACTTTTACATAGAAATTCTTCCAGTCCATATGTGGCATGACAGCAAACCAGTGCTTAACTGTATTGGTTAAAAACAGTCTTGGTTGCAACTTTAGTTTTTTTTTTTTTCAACGACGCGTTTCGCATTATTTCGGCATCTTAATTTGGTATTTCTTAAGAATCCTTTAGTCAGCGTAGCCAAAGGGCATCGTCGAATATATCAGGCCAACATCGCCTTCGTTAAACTCAGTAAAAACTAGGCAAATGCCGAGATGGTTCCTTTGAAAGGGCACGACCGACTTCCTTCCCCGTCCTTCCTTTGTTACTGAGTTTAACGAAGGCGATGTTGGCCTGATGTATTCGACGATGCCCTTTGGCTACACTGACTAAAGGATTCTTAAGAAATACCAAATTAAGATAACCTGAAGATGCGTAAATAAGGCGAAACGCGTCGTAGAAAAATAAAAAATAAAACTAAAATTGCAACCAAGACTAGTTTTTAACCAATTCTACTTTTACATTTCTACTGTCTGCTCATAATCGGTACAGTTTAGTTATGTGGATCTTATGCTAGTTTCGTGATGTGGGAACGTAATTTAAGATATAGGGACGTCTTTACTCAAAATGAAAGGAAATTCACAGAAAATGTACGCATGAACACAGTCTTTGGACTAGCCAGTTTTCAGGATGAGAACAAGAAAAAATTAAAACATCACATACATGTTTATCATACTTAGCCGATGTACCAGACAGTACTTCTTTAGAAATGAAGACAATCGCATGTCCATGTTTAATGTTTCAAGATGTCTTAAAAGGTCCAAATAAATGAAAAACGAGCCACCACTTAATTGACTTAAGTATATCGCAGCGACTGATGTAATGATAGTCGAATTCTCGCGAGTTCATAGAAAGTGCCGGAAACAGCAAAATGATGGATTGCGTTGGTAGCAATATACAACTTTAAAATTAAGTAGACGGTAAGTACGTGAAAGAAAATGCGATACGTTTAACCCAGGTGCTACTACCTAAGATGTAAAATACCTTTCTTTATTACAAAAAATCCTCGGCTAAAACAGTAAATGTATAAATGTCGTGACAAAAGCGTCTGTCACATTATTATGGGGCAACATATGAGCCGCTACAGCATCGGTATTAATGAAACGAGAGACTGCATCATTGGTCAGTTCCCAACGAATTGAAAATGAAACACAAATTTTAATGGCGTCGGTCGCATTGCTCCTATCATCGTGAGTAGAGAAGAAATAATTTTATGGCGTCTATGATGTGGAAGTGATGACTGAGAGACCGATGATTAGTGTGATATCGACTGCTCTCTGTATCTCGACGTATACCTGCGACACAGTAACCTACGGAGCCCAGTTGCCCTCATTAGTTCTCCTGACAGAGGTTCTGACTGTACTGAAATGTGGTGAATTTTGCCTCCAGTTCTCCATCAAGGTATGTAATACGTGCTGCGAGTTTCCATGTTTGTACTGAGCAGTCAAGATTAACGGTGCGACAGAGACGAGGACAACACAGAACACAACATTCAGATGACGAATAATTTCGGAAACCGTTTTTCTCTAATCATGTCGTTATATGTTAAACATTAATCGGCTTTCCTAGGATGAACAAATGTCGATATCCCGAGCTTCATGATTTTTACACGCATGGTCTCTGCAATGCAACTGTTCTTGACGAAGCGAACTTAACAGTCTTTGTGTAATATGAAGAGGACACATCAACAAACAGTGGAGAGCACGGATTCCTGACAGACGCCAGTGAAATCATGATGTGATGAAGGGTGAAGAGGAGATTGGAAGTATATGAATGTTCAAAAGTCTCGTGCACAGCCATTGAAGCAAATTTGTTAATGGATCAGGATTACGATCGTTGTGGAAAGAAGCGGGAGATGGGCACTGCTGCAAACATATTTCACCGAAAAGCATCAGGCGTTTAAGCGTGGCAACACAACTTCTCAGAGAGTGAAGACACACTCACACCGCTGTGCACAGAGTCAGGGGGTGTCTTGTCACCGGCCACTGTTTGCCGTGGCCCTCGCCACTAAGCGAGAGGCTGGCTGTGGTTATAAGCACATTTCCAGGATCGATATCACAGAGTTTGCCTAATAAGACAGAACAGCTATTGGCAGATCGGTTTGCAAAGACAGCCCTATGTACTACGCAGTAGCAGTCCTACTATTTGACGTTCACAGAAATGGACTGAGTAGCTGATACGCTTCCTACGTAAGTATATTTCTGGGAAATCGGAGATTCGAATACTGGAGAACAATTCTATCATCGCAAATGTACCACAGAAGTGTTTGTCCCATATTGGGCAATGACTTCAGGAGAGTATGTAGATATACAAATCTCGCCAATTTGTGGTACAGCTTTGCGATGTCGACTGTTGAAACACGAAGGATAGCACGTCTAATGTGGCCAACAGATATCACGTGATCCGTTTGTCGAGGCGAACACAAAGCCGTGAGGAGTATATGTTATGCGCTTGTAGCCAGGTGAGTTAAATACGATCGGACAGATATCCACCATTTAGACGCTTTCAAAGTGTGTTAATACCTATACTAAATAAAAGAGTCGTATTAAACGGAAGAAAGTCATCTGTCCAGAAAAGCATGATCTTTCCAGAGTACTTAATGTATTGTTCTAGTGAGAAGCAAACAGGCCCTGCTCACTCGATTTCAGGGCTAGCATATGTGGCAGTGCAGAGTCGTTCGTAATGAATGAGACGCGAGTGTGGATGTTATGACGTCACCATAGTGTATCAGCAGAAGACGCCTGCCGTGTTCTTTGGTTAATGAAGTACTGTCACAAAGAAACTGCAGAGTTACGCACTAAGCTCTGAGAACACGGCATACAATAATGACGACAACTTTTTCTCTTTCCATTATCATCACGACAACTGTAACACTCTTTTAATGTGTGGCCGGAATATGTAAAGGGCCACAGCACCGCATCGCAATGGAGGATGCCATATTAAGGAAAATATCTCTAGCAGTCAACTTGTAAAACACAAGTTTAAACAAGGATAATTATACGTAAGCAACAGAGTTGCAAACGGTAACATAAATACCTCTGAGATGATTTTAGAGCGTATTAAATCTAGAGCCAAACAAAAGTATGCCCCTGAAATTCTTTAACTTCCTAAAACGACGGAACTTTTCGAGTGCTAAATGTATTTTCTTAGTGTGGCCAATAACAGACCAAGCTGTCTCGTTTCTAGAATACATGAAAACCTTCATAGGTGACTTTCTCGGCAAGCAAATTCGTCTACGATGCTTGTTTGACGACGGTGAGTTTCCTGCACTGCTAATGGTTCATTTGCTTGCCGATGGCCACAAACACATGTGAAAACAGAGACGGTCTTACGAAACGTAAATATGTTTAGGACGATAATACGAAAAACCAGTTAGCAATAAATGTACGTATTCGCCGTAGTGTTTTGGAAACATTAGTTACGTTAAGCAGTAACCTCCACCGGCACGGCGGTTATTGTCTTAGCGTTGAGAAGCTACAGAGGATCTCCAAGACCTGATAACGTTTCAAGCATGATGGAAGCAGCGTCGCAGACATCGACACCTTCTTTGCCAGCACGGCTGCAGTCGGCTGGCCCAGAAAGATGCGATGGAGAGAATCGTCCGAATCTTGATTTGTTATTCGCGTTTAATCTGGAGAAGAACGCCTAAAGCATGAGTCACAACAATGTCGCTGCGATACACTCCGCTCCCATTTGTAACGGAATTTTTCACACACTTCTCTTTTCACTTTGTAATTGTTCAAATGTTCAAATTCGTATGAAATCTTATGGGACTTAACTGCTAAGGTCATCAGTCCCTAAGCTTACACACTACTTAACCCAAATTATCCTAAGGACAAACACACACACGCATGCCTGAGGGAGGACTCGGGCCTCCGCCGGGACCAGCCACACAGTCCTGTAATTGTTCGTTTATGTATTACTGAAGAAACGAAAATCTCTGAATTAATTACGATGATGAGTCTACGGAACATTTACCTTTGGAAAGAGAACGATTATGGAAATTATTGCCGCTTATATCTGTTGGTATCATTTTCTAGTGACGAATAAGATAGGTTGTTTCTGTTGGAACGAACGACGACTTTTTTGATTCGCTCCCCACGTCTGCATACGAGTTTTGACCACTGGTTCACAGCAATAAAACATTATCATTGCATCTGAAGAAACCGGTGGTTGAAGCCCACATAACGTATGTGAATGCTGACATGATAATTAAGAAGCAAGAATACAATAAATCTTTATAGCTCGCTCATTACTACTGCGAAAATATTGCAGTGCTTTTGTGTGCGGGCAGAGTGAGTAACACATTACACAATCGTTTGCTGTGGACAGGACGAATTGTTATGCAAATATGACGTCCCAAATAGTTAATGGAAGTCAGTATCATTTTTAATTAAGGAATACGATGCCTAATTTCGTTCGGACACAACGATAACTTTTCCGAGTTTGTCTGTGGAAGCCTAACTCTAAATGTGGGTTTATGTAGACTAAATACAGTTATGTGTGCCGCACCGACATTATTTCCCGTTTAAAGGTTTACTCGTTTTTAACGCCGTTAAATGTAAAGTTTGACTGGTGGTTGTGCATTTACTATCATTTTCTTCCGTTTTAACTTTTTCTATAAAACCGCCATTATTGGCGAGAAAGTTATGAACTGCCGATATTTTGGGGCGCCAGCCGCAACAATCAGTCGCTGAGGCACCAACAAAGCTCTGTGGACCGCTGGAGACGGAGAATTAACGGAAAAATAAACTCAGCTTGTATATTCCTACGCTCTGCGAGTGCGATTTAATGAGTTCAAAGTCAGTACCGTACCATTGCGAATCCGACGCCGCTTTTACGATTTTGTGTAACCCGTGCTGGCGTTCGAGTGCCGTGGCGGAACATAGGTGGACATCTCTTCTGGAAGTAATTAAGTGACGTATGTGAAGAAAGGCAATCCTAAGCAGTAGTGTTTGAGCTATGTTTTGTCACCCAGCACCGTTACACATGCCAGACACGGCAAGGGTGCTGCCCGCAATCTCAGGAGCTCCATACTTATTCTTTGATAAAATTAAAGTCCTTAAAATGGCAGACCAAGCGAGGTGGCGCAGTGGTTAGCACACTGGACTCGGATTCGGGTGGACGACGCTTCAAACCCTTGTTTGGCCATCCTGATTTAGGTTTTCCGTATTTCCCTGAATCGCTTCAGGCAGATGCCGAGATGGTTCCTATGAAAGGGCACGGCCGACTTCCTTCCAAATCTTTCCCTAATCCCATGGGACCGATGACTTCGCTGTTTGGTCCACTCCCCCCATCCAACTAAAACGGTATTGCAATGCTGTGGTAGTGTTTTTTTACCTTCAAAATACAGTAAGAAATCCGGCATCGGTGACCATGTTTCGGGAATCGATATGATAGCGTTTACATGACGAACCAGAAGCGGTAGTGGCAGATCGGTTTCTGAAAAGCAGATTTGTTAGCCGTATGTAGAACTGTTAAAGAACGTTTTATATTTTGTTTGACATAATGAAAGCGATTATTAACATACCGTTTCTTTTTCATAGCGCAAACACAGAGAAACAAATGCTTTATTTCTCTTCAGTTCGACATTTACATTTTTCAATAAGAAGATGTCAGAATTTCCGTGTCCATATTATGAATAAGGTCCTTGACCGTTGTATGAAAGAATTGCGCCCGTAGACATACTCTTCTTCGTGTTGTTTATTCCTTTCCAACGACTTACTCCTTAAATCAAAGCTTAACACCGCAAATCGCATACTGCCATCTGTCGGCCATTTACTACACTGCATCCTCTTCTGCAACACGGGGCGCTATGAGAACGTGTCTTTCGATACCTGTGGTTTAGATGCGAATCACGCGCTTTCAAAAAGTAAAAACAGAACATCCGGACACCGAAATCTCTTATTGTGGGCCAAGATGTAAGGCTGTAGCCTATTTGTATGAAAGAAGCTAAAATGAGGTAACTGAGAGCGGACAAGACTGCCACGTCAGAGAGACAGGCGGCTGCGATTTCAAATTTGCCTCCACACAGCACCAGAGAATGTCGTATAACGCAGTCAGAAGGCCCAGAATAAATTTTAGATGGTTTTCGTTCTCGAGGGAAGCGTTGGTCAGCGCTTTCAAATAAGTAGTAGCATAGTAAAGCATGAAATAAGTTTATATTTTGTATTTATTTGGAAAAGAATGGAGATAAAAACATTTTTTTTTCGTCACATTGCAGCACTACCCGCAACGTCATTTTTTTCCCGAGAGGAAAAAATTGATTTCAATGTCAGATGCGAGTATATTCCCTACGAAATGTACTTTCCAACTACTTAAAATAATACGTGGAATTATTTTTTATTTAGCTCTTCAGTAATAAGGCACCATTCGTGGCATGGAGTAGCAAGAGGCGTAAGCAGTTAGGTGCGAGGCTGAAAGATACATTATCTGAATGGAGAAAGAGCTAAACTAACAACTGGCGGCAGACTTCAGAGAAAGCGGTCGCGAATCACGGGTTGCGAGCGACCGACTGTCTGGCGGATCTTGGAACGGAAAGTCTGAACTACATCGACAGCAGCAGGAGGCAACGACCGGACAAGTTCTGTTACGTAGGAAGAGTATCCAGAAATCTGTGGGCGGCGATATGGCACTGTGTGGACAGATTAAAATCGGCGTAACTGATCAGTGATTGGGACACTGTACTGGAATGCATCTTACAATTGGCAGCAGACGCGAAATTGTGCTGTGCTTGGAGTTTCGGACATTAATCCGCTAGCTTGAGTAGGGAGAGACTCCAACGTATCTCTTAAGCAGATATACGGATTGACATCTGTCTTTTACGTGGAAGATCGCATTTTGCATATAAATTATAAAGATATGTTATGCGCCTAATACTGCTAAAGATGTACCCGGTAAAAGCAGGCCAAGTTTGAAAGGTACACGTAATTTACTTGACGTTTACTGAGTGTACCCGACAAAAATTGAATGTAAAATTGTTAACGATAATGCTGCTCGTGAAAAAGTATTATACAGCCCGTTTGAATTGAGTATATTGATACCGAGAAAATACTGGAGTTGATTCCTATTTGCCCCGTTCGTTACTTCCTTCTGTTTTCATTCCTTTAAAAGAAGCACAATTACTCCGGAGAAAGCCTGAATCTAACTGCCATCAGCCCGTGGCGCCAACAGCAACAATCGACCGCTGATGCAGCGACAGAGTTCTGTGGTCTGCAGCAGACGGAGAACTAACGGAAAGATAAACTCGGCTTCTACATTTCTATGATGTGCATTTGCGATTAATGTCGGAATGTGATTACAACCAGTACAGTGTCACTATGCGAATCTGGTGCTGGTTTCGTGATTTTGTGGATCGCGTGCAGGCTTTCCAGAGACGTGGCGGAACATAGGGGGACAACCTGGCTGGGATCCACTCAACGAGATATGTGTAACGAACGTATAAAGTAAATAATTTAAACAGTGCTGTTTCAGCGAGGTTTGCCATCCAACAACGTTATGCAGGTTGTGGAGAAACAATTTGACCAAAAATGCAGGGCAGAAGGACAGCATGAAAAAGAGGAATGTGTGTATGGCAACTTCGAGTCGTAAATGCGTATTTTCAGCGCTACAGGAACGTAATTGAAATCTGACGTACGGAGGTCCTTACGCAAAATGATGGATAATTTACAGAAAATGTATACGTTAACAGTATGTTTGGACTAAGCAATCGTCACGGTGAGAACAAGATAAATTTAAGGCATCACTAACACATGTATTGTATTTAGCTGACGAACCAGATAGTATTTCTTCAGAAATGAGGCCAATCACATGTCCATATTTCTTGTTTGGATATATCTTTAAAAAAGTCAAAATGAGTGAGCTACCACTTAAATAACATGAGTATGTATAGAAAATATTCAAACTGACCACCTTTTCATGTTGGCATAGCACCTAAAATATTCAGCTGTAACCTCTAGTTTCTATACTCAGATTCCTTTATTTGATACTGTCTTTGCGCCATACACTTTTGGTCAAATTGTTTTTCCGTACCCTGTAGATGCCAGACGATGCGTTGTGTTGTTGGCATTTCTAGTATGATAAAAAAATTATTAGATTAAATATATTTCAATTCTTTCAATTTAAATCTGTGTTTCATACTAGAATGTCGTGTTCCCAGTTGGCACAGCTTTGCCACAGGAGACACGAAAGCGGTCGAAGACGTCCGTCTTCTGGTCGGCTCCTGATCGTTGTCAGAAGGAGGCTAGTTTTTTGATTATGCAAAGACTTCTATTATTTGGAAAAGAACAACCCTGATTTCTTTACTTAATCAGTATGAATTTTATAATTACCTAAGGGACCTTTAACAATGAACAGTACAAAAAAAATTGCATTTGCAAATGAAATCATTAATAAATGGGGCAGCTATGAGCTGTGTAGAAGACAAGGGGTGGCCTTCTGAACACAACCAGGATGCCGCAGCATTTTCTGCTGTAGTAAAGGCTGTTTGACATTTATAAAAATAATATGGCACGGAGGTTAAAAATGTATAAAGGAAAAGAACAGAATAAGAAATCTGGTAAACACTAAATATATTCAAACAATTCTCACTAGCCAATTAGGGCTTATTTATAAACAATATAACTTACATAAGTACTTTTCTAACTGTATGGTGCGATCAGATTTCAGCCTGCCCTGTGCTGTCTCCTTGGTTTACGTTTTTGTCACAAATTACAGTCATTACTTTTCTCCTTCGTTAAAGACAATTCTTGCACTGTCCAACACCTTCATAACAATAACTTGCCAATTTACAGTTTTGAACATAAATTACTTGAATTTTATTAATTAATAATGTTGTCTGCATGCTGGCAAGACCGCTCACTTTTCTAGCTTGAAGTCGACCTTCTTTACGTTTTCACATTGCAAGCAGAAGTAGTACATTAAAATCTGAGGATCTACCAAAGTTTTTTTACTGTCATCATTTATTTAGATCGAAGCGGAACGTCAGTTCAGCTTCTGTTAAAATGTTTCTTTGACTGCGCAATCGGTGTATTAGCGTCCGCGCTAGATGCGCATCTTTACAGTTACCTAAATTATATAAAAAAAATGTCTTTCAAAGAATAGGTCTCATCTCATAAGTTGATCATTTAATATAAAGATAGGTGAATGCCTTTCCAAGGGTACTCACAGCTTTGATGCTACGGAAATCCCAATAATATTACAAATTCTCAAGAGTCCAGTAGACTTAATCTTTGGAAGAAGGTGCTAAAAACGACAAAATGGCGGAATGCGTTAGTAGCAATTTGTAACTTTAAAATTCAGTAGACAGTAACTACGTAAAAGGAAAAGTGACATGTATAACGAACCACTATGCAATTAGACGTGAAATACGTATCTTGATTACAAAAAGTCCTCTAGTAGAGTGGTAAACACATAAATGTCGTGGCAAGAGTGTCTGTCACGCAACTATGGGGCAACGTATGAGACCCCATAGAATCGGTATTAGTGAAAGCATGCACCGTTGGTCAGTTGCCAAAGCATCTAAAATTAAACAAAACACGTAACCGGGTCGACCACATTGCATCTATCATCGTGAATGAAGACGAAATAAATTTATAGCGTCTATGATGTGGAAGTGATGTTTCAGAGACTGATCAATATGGTGAAATTAATTCCACCTTGTTAGTTCGATATATATATGACACAAAGACGATACTCTATGAAACCAATTAGCCCTTATTTATTCTCCTGACCACAAGCAAACACTATTCTACTTATTAACTTTTTCGACCATACTGAAATGTGGTCATTATAGCCTGTCGCCCTCCATCAAGGTGGGCTAAGAGAATGTGGTAGCTGCTGCGAGTTTCTATGTTTGTATTGAGCAATGAAGATGAACGGCGCGACTACACGTGACACAACATTGAGATGACCAAAATTCTGTAGTCTTGCTTATATGTTCAACCTTAATCGATTCTACTAGCTGGAACGAACATCTGCGCTACGTTCCATGCTTCATACATTCTACACCCATGGTCTCTGCAGAGCAACTGTCGACGATCAAACGAACTTAGCAGTGTTTTTGTGTTGTGAAAGGAACAAGTCCACAAATAATGTAGAGTACGAATTCCTTACAGACGCCAGTGAAAATACGAGGTGGATTCACGTTCTAAGGCCTCCATTTTTTTTTCTCCGGACTGGAAAGAGATAGAAACATGCGCATTTGTTTTAAAATGAGGCCGCGTTCATTGTCAATACGTCCCAGAGATGGCAGCACTGTACGGCAGAGGGAATTTTACCGCCAGCGGCGACGTTTTCCTTACTTGAACAGCGTGCAATCATTCGTTTTCTGAATTTGCGTGGTGTGAAACCAATTGAAATTCATCGACAGTTGAAGGAGACATGTGGTGATGGAGTCATGGATGTGTCGAAAGTGCGTTCGTGGGTGCGACAGTTTAATGAAGGCAGAACATCGTGTGACAACAAACCGAAACAACCTCGGGCTCGCACAAGCTGGTCTGACGACATGATCGAGAAAGTGGAGAGAATTGTTTTGGGGGATCGCCGAATGACTGTTGAACAGATCGCCTCCAGAGTTTGCATTTCTGTGGGTTCTGTGCACACAATCCTGCATGACGACCTGAAAATGCGAAAAGTGTCATCCAAGTGGGTGCCACGAATGCTGACGGTCAACCACATGGCTGCCCGTTGGCATGTTGCCGGGCAATGTTGACGCGCAACGATAGCATGAATGGGACTTTCTTTTCGTCGATTGTGACAATGGATGAGACGTGGATGCCATTTTTCAATCCAGAAACAAAGCGCCAGTCAGCTCAATGGAAGCACACAGATTCACCGCCACCAAAAAATTTCGGGTAACCGCCAGAGTTGAAAAAATGATGGTGTCCATGTTCTGGGACGGCGAGGGCGTAATCCATACCCATTGCGTTCCAAAGGGCACTACAGTAACAGGTGCATCCTACGAAAATGTTTTGAAGAACAAATTCCTTCCTGCATTGCAACAAAAACGTCCGGGAAGGGCTGCGCGTGTGCTGTTTCACCAAGACAACGCACCCGCACATCGAGCTAACGTTACGCAACAGTTTCTTCGTGATAACAACTTTGAAGTGATTCCTCATGCTCCCTACTCACCTGACCTGGCTCCTAGTGACTTTTGGCTTTTTCCAACAATGAAAGACACTCTCCGTGGCCGCACATTCACCAGCTGTGCTGCTATTGCCTCAGCGATTTTCCAGTGGTCAAAACAGACTCCTAAAGAAGCCTTCGCCGCTGCCATGGAATCATGGCGTCAGCGTTGTGAAAAATGTGTACGTCTGCAGGGCGATTACGTCGAGAAGTAACGCCAGTTTCATCGATTTTGGGTGAGTAGTTAATTAGAAAAAAAATCGGAGGCCTTAGAACTTGAATGCACCTCGTATAAGGTGGAGCAGTGTGATGAGGAGATCACATGTAAAGCGATGTTCAAAAGTCTTATCCAGGCCCATTAAAGCGCTCGTGGCTGCTTTATTAACTGACTAGGATTTCGCTCGTTGTAGAAAGAAGTGCGTGGTGGGCACTGGTGGAAGAGTTTTCCACGTGGAAAGATTAGGCGTGATGGGTGGCCACAAAACTTGTGATTGAGTAATGACACACTGGCACCGCAGTGTGGAGGGTTAGGGGATGTTTTTGTCGCCAGTCACTGATGTGTGCCGGAGTCTCTGCCACTTAGCGAGACGTTGGCTCTGGTTGTAAGGATATTTCCAGCATCGATATCGCAGTGTTTACGTGATAAGGCAGAAGTGCTGTTGGTAGATCGATTTGCAAAGATGGCCCTATATGGAATGTATTAGCAGTCCTACTATTTTACTGTCGCAGAAACGATTTGAAGACCACACACACCTCTCTGAGTATGTATATCACCAAAAAATCAGCGATTCGAATACTAGATAATAATTATATCATAACAAATTTCCCACACATATGTTTGTCCCTCGCTGGACAATGATTTGGAAAGAGTTCACAAATACACAAATCTCACTGACTTTGCGATGTCGACTGTTGATATAGGACAGATACCTCATTCAATGACAGGAAATCAATGTGATAACTTTTGTTTCACGTGATAACCACAAAATTTGTCTGATTGTTGTAATATATGGCAGGAACATGAAGGACACTGAGGCAGAATTTCGAGAATGGCCGACGGTATGAAACATGATGTGTGTCCTGAAATGTTTATATTTTCCCACCTCCACGTTGCAAATGTTTTGAGTGAAATGCCCAGTTGATGCGTTGTTGTCTTCACATCAGTTCTACCAACATTGAGAGTTGTTTAGTTCTCGGGGTTTTGTAAAATTCCTGGATTCATGTCTCGTCATTGTGTAGCCTATGAAAAGGATTGCGGAGGACTCCCAAATAAATTCCAAAGTATAGTGCAGTTTTAATACCAATATATTTCCAGGACTCTGGTGTCCGAGCCTGGTGAACTTTACCGGTTACATCACATGTACCCAAAGTTGACATCAAACGACACAGAGTTCTCAACGATCAACAAACAAGTGAGCCTACAATACATTTGCTCGCAACCCTAGCCAAAAAACGAGTACCCCAAGGCGCCTGCATGACCTCTATTTTTACTTTTGTTAACAATTACCTACAATGAAAATTACAATTTTATATAAAATCACAATTAAAAGTTAAACCGAATATGAGATACACATTGCTAAAAGTTTACAATTTCAGTGCTGAACAAGGTGAACCTATTTTCAACTTAGTTATGAGTTAATATAACATTTTCTGACCAATTGTGTTACAGGTAACAATTACATTTCTAAATTTGTTTATAACAAATCAACTAGTGCCAGAATTTTAGTGCTAATATGTATTGGAGATTCAATTAACGTGCTTTATTTATATGTTATATTTAATTTGCTATAGTAATTTTATAATGATAGGTTTACTGGTACATCCTGACCATGTGCTCTATTTCTTTCGATTAGTTACAGTATTAATTTCACATATATATTGTGTTTCTCACATAAGAACAATGTTAAATGCTTCTGGCACATTCAAAATACACACGGTGGCTTTTACACATATGGTTTCAGCAAAGCATCGTTTTCGAATTATATGTATACTGAAATAGTGGTTATTTTTGTATGTAATTTGGAAACAGGTCACTTTATAATTGGACAATTAGGATTGCTGTTTATCTTTAATGCTCTCCGAGGTAGCAGTGAGAATACAGTAATATTTCAGTCCAAAGTTTTACACGGCACAACGAATAGCATATAACGCAATCAGGCACCGTAAAATACTGTTTTGGTGGCCTTCGTTCTCGCGACCGGCTCTACCCAGCAACACAACAAAAGAACATGGATGACACAGGGTTTTTGTTTTCATTTTCTACCGCCCTGTCAGTCAGTTACTGTGTGTCTTGAACATGATATTTGTCCTCACAGACGGAGTGTGTCAACGTCCTGGATAAACCTTTTTTATCACTTGCCAGTTAGGAATGGAATATGTCGAAGCAGAGAAGCAACTGCTGGACACATTGCCCCATCAAAGGAAACAGTTTCTCACACTGTGTTTAAATTCCGCATCTGTACAAAACAGGTGGTATTGTCGACTATTTTTATTAGATCTTGACAATCGACGCCTGTTGACAAAATATACGCTGATAATGTGTATGCGATTAAGATTGCGCCTTGACTCTAGACGAATCTTTCTATCCTTTACAGGTCTTCATAACCTTGGAGCGGAAATACGTTACACCTCTTACCGCACAACACGTGTGATCCAGGTGAGCATAATAAAACAGTATCACATGCGTTAATCGGTGCCGATAAAAATATTTTGACTGCATTTATTGACGATTTCTATACGTGTTTTCTGGAAGATTTTCTCACAGAACCTCCTTTTCAGGAGTTTAGGTTAACATCAGCTGGAGGCAGCTGTGACAGAAGGCTATCCATGAATGTGTGGAGTGCGAAAGGGCAGTGTACGGATGCATTAAAATGGTGCAACTGGCCAGCGACTGTAAGTGTGATTCACACGTGGGAATTTCGTAAATGGCGGGCGACGTGACGATCTGCTGTGGGTAGATTTAAAAAAAATTTCCCGTTTTCGTTTACGTCAGGAAACCATCATTACTCGAGAGAGTCGAGCGGCCGACGTTTAGGAGCGCCAACAGCAACAGTCAGTCGCTGAGGCAGTGGCAAATCTCTGTGGGCCGCAGGAGACGGAGAACTGACGGGAAAATTTGTTCGGCTTATCTACGTATGATACTTCGCACTTACATTTTAGACAAAAATATTTACGGTACTGTTATGAACGCAAAACTGAGGGACACAGACTTTTTTATATCATAATTATGGCTTTACGTTTTCTGTTATCAGAGAGGCCACACAGATCAGTGATTTCAGCCTGGACAGCGGCAGTTCTCCAGAGCAATTCGTCCAATCATATACGTCCCTATGTGGGGAACCAGCGTCGCAGACATCGACATGTTCCATGGCAGCGCGACGACAGTGATACGGTCCCGAAAAAAAGGGTGACGGACCTTTTTAAAATAATCTCGAACTGCTACTGAAGTTAACTCGGCAAGAACATGGACGGCGTCAGACGCAACAATGTCGTCGCGAGCAACTCCGTTCCCTGTTGTAACGAAATTTTCAGCCCATAGCAGGTTTCGCGGCAATTTACTAGAAACGCCGTGTCATTTTAATTGTTCGTTTATCTCATACTGACGAATTACAGAGGTGTGACGAGTAGAGAAATGCGATTATGATGATAAGGTGAATGGTTTTCTTACCTGTAGCTTAATCGGGAGAGCGTAACATTTCTTATCGTGTTTTCTGTGAGTTAAGGGAGACAACGTTACACTCCTTCCGTCTGTTCCCCTAAGCAATGAAAGTAAAAAACCGAAGATTTCCCTAGAGTTGGTCAAATTGCTTCATCGCCTCACTAGTAAGGGCGACCTCATATCATGGCGTCTCTGGTTTGGAACCGGAGATTCAGCTGTGGTCAAAAGTTTGCTACCGTTACTAATTAGAGACGCATCCTTAATTCCCAAATAAACCACTGCATACATCGAGAGGTGAATAACATACACAGAAATCAATGAGAGGAACTTATTTATAATGATTTCATCTTTTTTTTCTTTCTGGTCCCAATATACACCTACGGCACAAGACTAACGTAACGTGTGTGACGTTATGGTCTACGTAGAGGAACGGTTAAACATAGTATGTCAGAACAAATGGGTGCTTTCAGTTTGTGAAGACCGGAATTAATTAGACTGAGAGCTGCTACATATTGCCTCCAGTACTGTATGTGGATAAACTTCAAAACAATAACTGCAAGTTTCGTTGTTTACTTCAGAGCATAGGACTGAACGGAACAAAAGTAGTATGCGTCGCTCACAGAAATGTTCTGAGTACCTGAGACGCGTTTCTATGTAAGGTCAGTGTATTAAAAACAAATTAAGGATTCTAGTAGTACATAGTAGTTTTAGCTTAGCAGATGTGTTTTCGCTATTTGGGACATGGTTTTCAAGATTAGCTACATATTCGATGCGTGCCAATATGTAGTAGTTTCCTAGTATGGACTTTTCGGACAAGTTGGAGAGCGGACAGCAAACTTCGCACGAGCACCTACTAATGTTGAATTTCATCTCTGTTGTCATCAAGGCAACTTTCATGCTGATTCGATTCGTGGCAGCAATGTGTAAGGAATCACAGCACTACTTCGCAGAGGAGGAAGCAAACTACGACGAAAGCTTTGGCAACAAAGGCTGTGCGATTCGATTGTCGGTGCAGAAAATAAAGCGATGAAAAATTTGTGCATTTGGCCCTTGTAACCCCCGTTTTCCTAACGATCGATTAGATGTACTCCATATATATGTTTTTGAGAGTGTATTAAAGCTTAGCAGAAAAATAAGTACATCATTTAAATGCTAAAACTTCATAATAAGACAAATCTTTTACAATATTAACCCTTATGCGGTCGCTCGGCTTTTTTGTAACGTTAATAGTCGCGCGGGGTGGCTATAACGACATTGTTGTGCAGCATATCACTGATTGAAGCCGGTCACTGTGACCGAGTCGTTCTAGGTGCTTCAGTCCGGAACCGCGCTGCTGCTATGGTCGCACGATCGAATCCTGCCTCGGGCATGGATGTGTGTAGTGTCCTAAGGTTAGGTAGGTTTAAGTAGTTCTAAGCCTAGGGGACTGATGACCTCAGATGTTAAGTCCCATAGTGGTTAGAGCCATTTGAGCCAACTGATATGAATAGGTTTACTTCACAAAGGTTGATTTAGAATGTTATCTCCCAGTACACTATCGTTTTATTCTAACGTCGTTGCTTTGATTTTTTATGAAAGCGGTGCTGCTATTCAAGACCATAAAAGTGGGTTAAAGCTGTGAGCTGTCTGGGGAAGTTAACCTTGCATTACTGAATAACTGTTTCACCAGGTATCCAGTCTGGCTTACCAAATTCCCAACAACACTAACATTAATTATAATCTTTTAATCGTCATACGACAACCAGTGATATATATATAAAAAGACAATTTAAATAAAAAGAAATAAATCAGTTTATATTTGGAAATTTATTTTAACATTGATCATTGCAATTTCAGCATATTAAACTTGAGTCATAACTAAGCTGGTGCCTTATTTAGGTATGTGAAAATGTGAGTTTGTAATCTTACGGAACACATCAAATAGGGAGCCAAGATTGGGAGACTACATACAACACTGCATTCATAAAATAACACACGAAGAACGTTGTAACATATCCAAGAGGAAATTAACCACAACCAATCTAATCAATTTTCACCCAAAGAAGTTACGTTCGTAGCGCAATCCTGTCTGTCATGTAATTACCACACACTGGTATACTAAATTCATACTAACTCCCTGTGAAATCTTCCCGAAAAGAATAGCTGAGGGCTACTTTGATGATTACACCACATGCTTCACGTGGTCAACTTGGTTTACACAAAGAGTGTAACTCCACAATAATTCTGATAATTAAAATAAATTACATCGAAACTCAATTTACAAAAGAAAACCTCTAACTGGTTACTATTGTCTTACTATTAGCCTGGTGGGTCAAACAATTGTAAAAGCACGTGGTACTGGTCTCACAAAGTACACCCCACGTGGGATGAACATAAAGAAAAGTTGCTATATTGAAAAATATTGTCAAGACGAGACATTATAATCTCACGCACATTCGCATTTAAGATTGATGAATTTAGTTAGAGTTACGGATCAACACGTGGTTCCACTTTAGTCACAAAATTGTGACAAAGCAACTACCGGAATATTATTCTGAACTTCACACTCGAATTACACTGCGTTGCAATTTAAGATAACATTAGATATTTTAGAGCTAAACCTGAAATAAAGGTGATTAAATTTTCAGTTAGGCTGAACTTAAGAAATCCATTGTCCTACGGTCTTAGCAGACACGGGCATAGCCGGAGATCTTACCACTTCAGACGCTCGCCGCGGACAGACTGACCGCTCTCCTACCGAGCGTGCTTCCCAAATACAAACGGAAGTGACCAGAGAGGCAGCTTCCTATACCAACATGACAAGGGACGGACAGGACCATACTAAGCATAGAAACTGCTTTTAGAAAGCGTAGCTACCTGTTCCGACGTTGGTCCTACTGTTCTCTAGCAGACAGGCTTGTCTGCTACCATCCAGCATGCAACTACAAATACATTTGCTCATTCATCCTCTCACACAGAAGGGAAGGGGGATGACAGTATTTTATCATATACAGTATATAAAAGAAAGCGGATGTAGGTTCTGTATGAGACTGTGTGACATGAATTACATATAACCTGTGTTTTAAAGTGTAGTAGTGTGACAGATCGTTCTTGTTTATGTGTAGAAGTAACACGTTTCACTGCTCAGTCTCCTCCCAGATAGTCAGAAACATCACAGTAAATTTAGAAGAGGAATTTATGCCGTAAATGACAACAGATTTAAGAAATTAAAATGAAAGGAATCCAACAAATATCTTTCATAACCCCAACGCTCTGGGAAAAGACTGTGCAGGGAATTTTCTGGCCATGTTAGGACATTCCCAAGCAGGCTTCTCACATACAACTTACACCAAAAATGTAAAAAAAAAGGCAAAAGGTCACCAGCTACTTGCTAAAACACAATAATTTCAACACATCTTTAGAATCTACCAATTTCAAAGAGAAAAAAAAAACAATCTGTGATACCTATTTAAAAGATAGTGTAGACCTAATTCGGTCAGCAAGTAAAAACAATGGTCCCTGTATCATTAATATGAAAACAATTTCTGGTTGTTACCTTATGGAGTTCAAAAGTATTTGCTCATTGCAAGAGCCAACTGGTCACAGGAAAATTTATGACTGTTTATTAACAAGTAAAATTTATGGAAATAGCAAAGGTGCCACAGCAATTTAAAAAAAATCCATGAAAATAACATCAGTATTATAAAGCAGAACATTACAATGCACAATCCGCAAAAGCAAAAAAATGATAAGAGAAAAAACATGTTTTACAAAGTGTTTATCGCAAAAAAAAAATATAAATCTTATTAAACTAATAATTTGTAGAATTAAAATAACTTTGTGGCACTAATTTTTATCACTCTACTATATTTCAGTTAGTTAGCAAACAATGATCATTGTGTCGTTATACTGAAACTACAATTAATTATGTGATTGTTACCCTTATGGGGTTCCTCACTATAAATATGCCCCATGCAAAGGCTAATCGATCACAGTCCAATGAGAATGAATAGCTATCTGACTGATAAACGAAGCAATGCCACAGGAATGAATTTACGAAACAAAATATCACAAATCTAATACATCACACAAAAACAAACATTGATCAATAAAACAGCACTGAAAGTACAATAACGTCTAGAAAAAAAACACCAATAAATAAAACACCTGCAAAATACAAGAGTCAAAGTCTAAAAAAAAACAATAAATAGAACACATGCAAAATACACGATCAAAGTTTCTCTGAAAGAACACACGTATATGCATTGGACTAAGAACCGTATAATCACTGTTCACTGGCACACTCAGTAGTTCCACTGTTCCAAGGCACAATATAGGTTAGGGGGGGGGGTGTCGCCGCAGCTGTCAGTAGGGATTTTTGTCCATCTGTTGCGTGCAATCCCGCTGTCTCTGCCCTCTCATAAAGTTTCTCTTGGTGGCCCGTGTCATGTACATCTCGATTTGGTTCCATGTTTGTGGTGTCAAATTCGTGCGGTATCCTCGTTTGACACGCCAGGTTGATATTCCTGGGCAAGGATGACACTTAGTGGCTCTTCTTTTTGCCACCCTTAGCTACCAGAGAACATCGAACTATGATATACTGTCGCTTGACAGTGGGCATCCGCCAGGTGTCGTTGAAGTCTGTCAGTTTCTCTGGACAGTATGTGTCAAAAGGCTTCACGCCCCTTGTGTTGTTAAATTCTTGAGTTATCCTCAATTGGCTCGCCGGTTTGATATTCCTGGATAAGGATGAGACTTAGTGGCTCTTCTTTGTGCCACCCTTGGCGACCAGAGAACATCGAACCATGATTTACTGTCGCTTGACAGTGGGCATCCATCATGAAATGTTGATAGGCGTCATTGAAGTCTGCCAATTTCTCTGGACAGTACGTGTCAAAAGGCTCCACGCCCCTTTATCCCCTGTCTTCTGTCGTTTCACCGCGGCCATCTCGTCACGGTCGCGTTGCCAGCAGATGGATTTCCGCGCGGTGGACAGCTCGCCCATCACAGGTCATCGCCTCCAGGGAGGGTCGCACGGGGCGGCCGCCCATTAGTTGCAGGTGCAAGGGAAAGTGTTTGTCGCGTGCCCTTCTTATGTTGTCGACCGCGCTCCCGAAGTGGCCCGGTTGACGGCGTGTCCTGCTGGGAAACCCACCAGTTTACAACTAGCCCTCCTCCTCGCTGCTCCCGCTGTCTCGTAAGAGTTTAGCTGGTTTGCTTTCACATTCTCAACTGCATTCACAGAAATTGTTCATCATACTTATGTGATTACAAAATGTCATACATAATACCACTTCGTATTGTCTTTCACAATTTTTAAGAACGAAAGTGAGACTTAATTTATTTTTTAAATAAAAAAAATTACTCTAATCGACTATATAAAAATAAAAGTTAAATGACTTGACAATATAAAAAAATAAAAGTGAAATGACTTGACAGTATAAAAATAAAAATTAAATGAACTGACAGTATAATATTTAAATCCACATCACTAATGTGGTTCACTTACGTTTTAATAAATCAAATGCTACTTATTAATTCACTAAAATGAATAGGATTATGCCTTGTGCAAATATATGTCAGGACAGCATAGGGTTCACATGTTATTTACACACACACATGCACACCTGTTGTCTATTCTACAAACTAACTACCCATAAACATGCATTAATCAAAATTCTACTTCTTTCCACTACTAGTTAATCCAACAAGGTACTTCAATGCTACTTCAACAAAGTGTTTACACCACTACAACATTGTTCTAATTCGTCCTCTTCCTGACGCTCGCCGCATATGTCTTGTCACATAATAAATATGGAGAACTTTCCTTAAACATACACAGTAAAAAGTACAATGGTTATTTACACGCCACAACATTTACACCAGTTGACACACCTGATAAGAGACTCGCAATTATACATTTATCATACTCATATATTCACACATAAAAAGAAAATTTCATCTAAAATTACGTTATCACAAGAATTAATCACATTGATGATTCTGAGAACGGTAAAAATATCTGCATCGTACAGGTTATACTACCTTTTCTTACCCATTTTGCTGCGATTTCGTTCCTTCTTTAAGTTACCTTTCGCTTCCAAATCAGTTATTTCGCCTGTGGTGGTTATTCTGGATTCATATCTCATGAATGGCAAAATTGTGGTCTCCTCTATTCTGTAAAACAGTTTCATCTTAACATATTGAACTTACAACAGACACAAAAGATCCGAATCCTCCTGTAGTTTAAATGACAAATGTTTTGCTTCATCCTTATTACCTTAAACCAAGCTTTCCTTCGGTCCCATAATCAAAATTATTTAATCTTCCTCTACCTTCAAGAGGGAAATTTCCTCAGTACAAATCATGAGAGGTGGCAGAAACCCCCTCTCATATTTCTATCTTAGTCTGAGTAATTCGATCTTCCTCTCTAATTGCATGCGGTGAAAAGTCGCTATTCCTTCACACGCGGACTTCCCACGCAGCGTCTCTCGTCACCCGGGTGGTCCGGTGACAGGCGGGCACTGCTGATCTTGAAAGGGTTAAGCCGACGAGTGTGAGGGAGTCGAATGAATGCTTTCCAGACGCTAACATTGTCAAAAGACTCGCCCGCAGGAGCCTGAAGGAGCGATTGGGCTAGAGATTCCGTTACTTCGCAGAAACTTAGCGAAAACACTTGATGGCGGGCTACCAGCGAGGCGTGGGAATGACTTGTGTTCCCAGGCAGTTCCCGCGTTCTCTGCAAAATCGTAACTGTGATTGGCTTGCTCAGGGCATAGCTCCATGACGTAGCAAAATCGGCGCAGAAATTGGCGCCAAGAATCTCCATTGGTGGAATGGTAGTGCTTCGGCAATAGAGTGGAATTTTCCGCCGGTTTTCGAGTTGCTGGTTGGAACATTTAACCACGGCCACTGTCGTGGGGGCGGGAATGTTCTGTGTTCGGCTTGTACGGGTGCTCTTGAGGGAGTCGGCTCTCGCCTTTCGGTCAGAGTAGGTTACAAGACTGAGCTCTTGCTGCTCTAGACAGCCTGCCTTCCGTTGGCTGTCTAATATACTTTTATTTAATTGTAACTGTTTGACGAAATTGCTGAAGTTTCGACTTCAACGTAACTTTCCGAGTACAGTTGGCAATTGAGCGTTCTGCGTACAAGCAGCCTATGTTGTCTGTCTTGAGCAGTTTTGGCTAAAGTTGACTGTACCGGAGTTACAGTGTGACTTCGCTTGTTAAAATCAATCACTGTACCGTCAGTGATTGTGTGGCGAGCCTTCTTCGTCTCCCTCAGAGGCGCATTTGTATTGCGAGGAAGTCTTTAGTTTGGAACAACCAGACCAGGATATTTAGTTTCGGGCTATACTCGCGACATTATCATCACCACGACAGGATGTCGAAGCAACCAGCCATCGGCTCCGGTACTCCAGATCGTGTTCTTGCAGTTAAGCAGACAGTTTGGTAATGTATGTCCGCAGCACCGTCAGATAGGGATTTTCCTAGGTGATAATCAGAGCTAAGCAGAGCGCGCCTGTTCGTCTTTTTCTAACTTTGTTCTGCCTTGGGTGTTCATTGTCTGAATTCTCACTACTGTAGCAGCAATTAATGTTGGGTTGGCTGTGTGTTTCTCTTAAGATTTGAGTTGCATGAAATGGGCTCCACATACCAGTTCGTCATAAATGTCACAATCTAGTTTAGGGACAACTTCACCTTCACAGCATTTATTTGAGTATCCAATTTGAGCCAATTTGATGTATTGTAAAATGTTTCATGTGTTTTGTTTATTATTTTGATTTTAGTCATAATAAATCATCTTGTTATTTTGGACAGAACTTTCATTCTGCTAATCGGTAGAGCAACCCTTTCATTTCTCACTACGTTAATGAAACTTTCCTTTATTTAACTTATTTATCAAATTAAATTATTGCAGATGCCAAACTCTTTTCTACTCCACTTGCAGGGTCGATTACAGTCAGTTCGCGTTTCTTTTTTAATCCATGTGCAACAGCAAATGTCGGAGTTAGAATAGGGGGTGGCTTAGGGCATCGTTTATATATGAAGATTCTAGAAGAATTTAGTGTTAAATACACTGCTAGCCCCGGCACCTCGCATAAAACGGCGATTCTTAGCCTCGGATCTTTCCTGTGAATCACTGATAAGCAAATGATTAGTACCCAAGTTCTTTTTCTTGAAGTTGCGTGGTGATTAGTTCTATGTAGCAGCGCATGATTACTGTTTTTGTTTTCAGGGCATATATTTTTTGTATGTTGATTGTTTTTTGTGTTTCTTTAATGTGGTGTCCGTACCACATCACACTTTGTCGGGTTTGTGTGAGGTTTCTGTACCACAACAAATCGTGCATGTAATTACAGCGTTGGAACGGCGTTGTTGAATTTTTATGTCTATGTGGAAAAATATATTAAGTAGATTATTTGTATTGTGCATTTTAGATAAATTTGTTCTTCATGAATGTTCACGAGAAGTAAGGCACAACTATTATCGAGCGAAGCAAAAACAAAAGAAGATAGCATAATGGATAAGGGGCAGTTTACTGACAGGGATAGGTTCGGAGATGAGATGGGCACATTTTTAGCAGGACAGGACGACAGGGTCATTGATGAGGAAGGTGATTGGGACGCGATCTTAGAGCAACGTCGCGGCCGTGATTTTGATAGTGAGGTAGAGGATGAAACAGAGACAGGCACACAGGTCGAGACGGTAGCAGAAGTTTATAATCAAACGAACGAGAGCAGACATGAGCCAGCTCGGTCACGTCAAAGCTCTAGCGCCCAGGTTTCCAGAGTTACATCGCCCATATGTGACGAGGATCAAAAAGATGACATAAACCCAATACTGAGCTTCCTACGATCAATGAAAGAAGAAGCTGAAGAACAACGCAAGAAGGAGAAGGAAGAAGCTGAGAAACAGCGTAAGAAGGAGAAGGAAGAAGCTTACGAGCAGCGTAAGAAGGACACTGAGGTAATAATTTCGCATATAGGGGAAATTCGTGGGGAATTACTAACAATAAAGAAAGAATGTGGAGAAGCAAAACAAATGTCAATGGTAGCACAAAAAGTAGCAGGCCTGGGCAAAACGGCAGCAATAGGGGCAATGAAAGTCGCGGAAGCAACTTGTAAACTCGCAGGGCGCTTGCGACGTACAGCACAATCCCACTCAAAATCCCTAGCGTTCTTAAAAACTCAAGGTAATATCGCGGTTGCGAACGCCACGAAACGAATGGAAGAAGTAGAGAGTCGGGTAGCAAAACTAGAGCAAAACGGGCACACGAGCACTGCGCGTTCGGATACCAATGATGGAGTACACAGAATTGTGTCTCCGAGGAAAAGCCCGTCGTGCTCTAGCCCAATGACCGAGTGCGGAACTAACAATGCACACGCAGAAGCAGCGAGTAATAGCTCAAATAATTGTAGCCCACTTAGGAGAGTGAATTCTGCGTGCCACTTCCACTGTGATACAGAGGTAGCACATCACAGTTATCAGCAAGAGAGATCAGGACACTCAGCAGACGTGCAAGTATCGGGAACGAGTGACAACACCAGTGCTAGGATCAGACAGGATTTTGATCAGAATCACTTCCTGTCGATACTAAAATTCCAGAAGTTCAAAGAAAATGGAGGGTCGATGCATCCAAAGAGCTGGGTGATGCAGTTTACAAATTCATTACCGACATCATGGCCAACCCAGGCAAAATTAGAATTCATGTGTGGACACATCGAAGGCCAAGACGCGGAAAAGATGCGTGGTGTGGCAGCGAGGTGTCGAACTTATCAGGAATTTGTTGGTGCATGCCTGCGGACCTACTGGCCAAAGGAAACGCAAGACAGGATTAAAGAGGAAATAATATTTTTTCCTGAACTGGAAGTGTCCGGGCATAGGAGCGCAACCAAATTTCTTGATGATTTACTCAAGAAGAATCAATTTTTAGATAGTCCATATAGCAACGGAGAAATCATTAAATTTTGCTTTTCCAAACTGCCAGTTAGGTATCAACAGACACTTGTCGGGAAGTGTGGATCTGACATAGAAGCATTCAAGAGTCTGTTGCGCGAACTCGAAGTAGTCTTTGATAAACAAGACGCAAAGGACAAGAAGAAGGGGCAAAGTAACAAATACCACGGGCCAGGAAGGGAAGACGACAACAGATCGCATAATCGCACTGGTCAGTTAGGAAACCAAGGTTACGGAAGTCAAGGTTACGCTATTCAAGGTTATGGAAACCAGAGACACGGAAACCAGAACAGGGTCAATCTAGACAAGGAATCTGGGATAGGAGGAATAACGAACGGGAAAGCGACCGTAATTGAAGAGAGCGAAACCAAGGACAACAGTGGAGCCAGGAGATTGAAACTAGACCCGCAAATCCTAAAGCACGTCAGAGGAGGGAGAGCTTAACAAGGGATTGACGCCAGACTAGTGCGAACACCGACTGCCGGAATTTCGCACGTAATCTCGGATCTGGCCAACTACGGATGATAAATTACGAAGATTTATCAGAAATCCTGCTCGAAGAACTCCTCGACAGGATCGGCAGCCTCTTATCACAGTAACAATAGCTGAAAAGAGTGTGAATGCGATAATAGGTAGTGGAAGCTACATAACAGCAATATCTGAGGTAGCATTCAAGAGGTGCTCTCAGGAGGTGGACTGGCCTGTCCTATCGGTTAAGAAAACCAAAATAAAAGGGGCATTAGCGGGTAAATGTACGGAGGTCGCCCAACAAACAAGACTGAAATTCTCCTGCCAAGGACACAAAATAGAGTCTAACTTCTGGATCGTGCCAAATCTGGCGATCGACATGATAATAGGAACGGACTTCCTAAATGACCATGAAGCGATAGTTGATCTAGGACGAGGTGAAGTGGTTCTGAGGAAAGGGAATCCCGTCCACATTAAGTTCGACGACCAGCTGATCCCAGCTCAACTACCGTCTAACTGTGTTCGGATAAACTACGCGTGTCAGAAAGACAGAAAGGAAGAACAGGTCGACGTTGCGGGTAGGGGAGAGGACACGGATGAGAATGAAGTCGTAGTAATGGGAGAAATAAAGGAGAAAATAGGAGAAAAAGTGGAAGCAATAAAGAATATAAGGTGCGACCACCGCAAAGAACTTCATAAATTACTAGTAGAACATGCGGAGTTTTTCATTCCCTAGACAGGATCAATAAAGAACTTCCAATATGAATTCCGTGTACGTCCGCACAACCAGTTTCGTATGCCACCCTACCCAATCCCCTTGGCATATCGACAGAAAGTAGCAGCTGAAATTACGCGAATGCTGAGTGAAGGAATAATAGAACCTACAGCTTCAGCCTATAATAACCCGTTAACAGTAGTCGAGAAGGCAGATGGTAGTATTCGTTTAGTCTTGGACTCGCGACAGATTAATACCATAATAGAACCCGAAACAGACAGACCAGAACGATTAGAGGAACTCTTACAAAACTTCCATGGAATATCAATCTTCTCATCAGTTGATCTAAAATCGAGTTTCTGGCAGATCGTGCTCCATCCAAATTGCAGACAGTATACAGCCTTTTTAGCATTTGGAAGATGTTACCGGTTTCGTCGTCTACCATTTGGTTTGAACATTTCGTCTGCCGCACTCATTCGGGGGCTGGACGGCGTACTAAGCGATAATTTGAAACGTCATGTCACCAGCTATGTGGACGGTTTGCTGATCGCGGAGAAATCTTGGGGAGAGCACAATGCGGTCCTCGGTGAACTCCTTGCGACATTCAAGGAATACGGAGTGACTATCAATATCGAAAAATCGAATTTTGGGACGTCCTCTGTCAAATTTCTAGGACATATCATTACGGGTGAGGGCATTGCGCCAAATCCCGAAAAGATCGAAGCGATTGAAAAGTTTCCCATTCCCACGACAAAGAAGCAGTTAAGGGGGTTCTTGGGGGTCATAAATTTTTACAACCGCTTTATACATGTCAAAACTCAGAGCAGTCCTAGGTTGCATCAACTAACAGGAAAGAAGATTCGTTGGGAATGGGATGAGGCTGCCGAATCCGAATGGAAAGCATTAAAATTCGCATTATTACAAGCACCCATCCTCTCACACCCTAATTTGGCAGAAGAGCTTTGCATAGTCACGGACAGTTCATACTCAGGTCTGGGTGTCATGGTGTTCCAAGACTATGTACACAAAGGAAACAGGGTGTGGAAGATAATTGCGTTTGGTAGCAGAGTACTAGCCAAGAGTAATTACTCAGTAACCGAGTTACAGGCGCTGGCTATTGTATTGGCGTTTGAAAAATTCAGATACCTTCTGTTTGGTCGCAAGACGAGGGTCTCCACAGACCACAAGGTACTCGAGTTCCTGATGACTGCAAAGCTTAATCACAGGCGGCTCATTAGGTGGGCATCATATCTGCAGCAATACAATTTTTCGATAGAATATATCCCCGGTAGTCAGAACATTATTGCAGACGCCTTATCACTGTCACCGATCGGATTTGAGCACAACATGGAAGAAGATCTGGAGGAAAATCACTACTGCCTTTTCTATATGCAGAAAGTAGCCTTTGAAAATTTTATTACCTGTAGTATGCAGGACATCAAGAAGGAGCAAGACAAGGACCCTGCCCTAGTGTTATTGAAACAGAAATGGATAGACAAAAGACACGCCACCGTCAGGCAGTTCTACCTCTTGCCGAAAGGCATAATTTTCCACCGAAATTATGCCAATGACACTGAATGGGGGGTATGCATCCCTGAACACCTAATAAACAAGATTATATGGCATACTCACCTCTGCTATGGACACTTCGGACCACGCAAGTGCAATCTCTTGCTAAGGACCATGTGTTACTTTCGAAACATGGAGCGTCGAATTCGGAGGGTACCGTCGGTGTGTAAAGACTGCCAAAAGGCTGAGCACACCACTGTGAGCATGCAGGCACCATTATACCCAATCGTACCTACCAAATTAAGACAATTAGCAGCAACAGATTAGATGCGACCTCTGCCAAGAACAAGAAGAGGATATACTTACATATTAGTGTTTGTTGAACTAACGTCCAAATACGTTACCTATACGCCACTGAAGAGGGCGACAGGACGAACTGTATCACGAGCCCTAATCCGGGATTTCCTACCACAGGTTGGTCATGTGAGTCGAATTATTTCTGATAATGGGCCACAGTTTAAGTCAAAAACATGGAAGGAGACGTTGCGTCGATGTAAAATTGATCCCATTTTTATATCTTCACACCATCCGAGCTCGAATGCTGCACTACGGGTTATTAAGGAACTCGGAAACTTGTGCTGGTTGTACTGTAACAAACAGCACACGACATGGGACGTTTTCCTTAAAGACTTCCAGGAGGTGATCAATGAGTCGCCCCATGGGATAACAAAATTGGCACCCATTACAGTACTGAAAAGCCGGATTCCTAAGGACTTGATAACCGAAGTCGTAAACTTCCCACCAAAGGCGCGAACGCAGCACCGAGCAATAGTGGATTTGGCTCTCAAGAGGATACGGGCTGCAGCAGAGGTCAGGAAGAGCTGTGCCGACAGGGGAGCTCGTCTACGACACTTCCAAATTGGACAAAGGGTGCTCGTGAAGTCTTTCCGACTCTCTAACAAACAAAAAATGAAATGCCAAAAATTCTATTCTGTTTACAACGGCCCGTACCGTATAAGGAGAGCAGCTCACCTCAATGCTGAAAGGAAAGAAGTCCATAGGACTCCACCACATCTCTCACATAAAGAAGTTCGTGGAATAGTAGTAGTGTAAGTGGTGTACATAGTAGAATAGGCAAATACATGAACCTTGCTATAGTAGTAGTGTAAGTGGTGTGCATAGTAGAATAGGCAAATATATGAACCTTTCTTCGGGGAACAATAATCGTTGCATTAATAGATTAAGATTGCTAAAGTATTAACACGCTGCATTGTCTCGCATAAGAATTTACTGCTGCTATCCTTTTTTGTTTAAGTTCCCGACTTCCAATGTCGATGGAGTAGGAGACACTACCTTTCCATGAGCAATGTTTTTGTCCTTTCCTGTCTGGTGTCCATGTTGAGGGATAATGATGAGTGAGGAGATGTCGCACAAACGGGCGCATGCAAGAACGTGCTCTTAGAAGCGTTCTGAGAAGTCGTGATACGCTCCATAGCGGCCACAACCAGTTCGTGAGACGTTCATACCAATGCTTGCAGGCACGAGTCAGTGCACTGCAAGATTGTGGTATATTGCGTGATTTCGAGGATGAATATGGGCAGTATAGTTTTTACAGTGATGCACCAGCGTCGTTGTTTTGTAATTCGGTGTGAACCTGTGAGCGTTTGACTCCAATGGTGCCCTAGACGGTAGAAATGCGGGCATAAAGCCTACCATGCCAATGTGCTGGTTGGGGATTTAGCGTGCTGCTCGTGGCCGTCACAGATGAATA
Source organism: Schistocerca nitens (assembly GCF_023898315.1). Lineage (NCBI taxonomy): Eukaryota > Metazoa > Arthropoda > Insecta > Orthoptera > Acrididae > Schistocerca > Schistocerca nitens. Next base: position 71,012,218 of record NC_064624.1, read on the forward strand.
ACCAAGGAATTATACTTGGAGATTCGTGGCATACTGTGTAGCTGGTGAGTGGTGGGTGACGGAATCCTCAACAGGAACCAGTCCTGGCTTGGTCATATTACATTGTCTCTGGAAATGTGTGCTTTGATCGCGAAAACCGCATCACATAGGAAAAAAAGAAGTTGCAACTACAAATTTATTGTCTTGTATAACCATGGCTAACCCAGACTCTGGAGTTTCAGGGAGGCGTAGTGAGAACTCGGAGGCCTTGTCGTACGGCGCGCACATCACTGTCGTCGTCAATAGCGGCGAGCAGCGAGACATCTCAGCGTAACAGGAATTATGTAAGAGTATTGTATAAGGTAAAAAAAGGAGAGTACTATATACTAGGATAAGTTAAACTTAAGGAGTTAACAATAACTAGATCCTTAATATTGTGGGAGTTTTCTACCACAAGTGTTGTTTGGCGCGCACCTGTTGGGATGCTATTTTTCAGGTCACCACCCCAGACCCCGAGATAGAGGGACGATGGGCGAGCGAACGTAAAATAGTTGCAAGTTCTTTATAACGCAGTAAAACTTCCACCTGCATAATAAAATAATTTATTCAAAAGACATAGAATGTAGATCGTTGGCAAATGGTAGTTAACTCTTGAGCATGTCTACTGTCGCTCTATATGAGTAAAAGTAATATTAGTGCGGGCCCGCACATTTAGTTGTTCATCCAGTATAGCGTCACACACAATGTACAGTAGTGAGATCGGTCTCTACACAAATATCAAGATAGATTATTTCCAAGTCTAGATTAGATACACCAAGATTTTGTTATAATGATAGCCGTACATTGATTATAAAATTAAAGTAAGAGTGTCTGAAATGACAGACCATAAATGTATCGTTATGTAAATTTATTATAACATAGAAGGTCATGGGAAAAAGTTAGGCATAAGATTTTTGTCAGAACTGTGCAGATGACGGGAATCGTGGCAATGCAGAGGCCAGGCGGAGCAAAAACAAGCGGTCATCGGCTACCTGCAAGAAGCGTGCCACCTGACGAGAAGGGCGCGGGAGTGTCCGGTCCTACAAGCTGTCAGTCACCGGGCCGTATACCTGAGGGATTAGGCAACAGACAGCCCTCGCCGGGCCACAAGCGAAAGTGTGGCTGGCCGTTGACACTGACACGCGACCAGCACGCAACACCCAGCTAGCTCTCCGGATGCGGCAGCCGTTTGGAGGGATTCCCTGTGGCAGACCATGTTGTCGTGAGTACACGAAGATCACATAAGGTGTCAGCACCTGCGCCTCATGTGCCTCAGAATAGAAAGGGACGCTATATAATCACTTATTTGAGTGTTTACAACTCACTAGCATTGGCCAATCTGCATACACAAATCAATATCGTGCCACAAACTCTAACAAATGAATTGTCTCATTTTTAACTTCTCCTCTCACTTAGAGAGCAGTTGTAGCTATCGTCGCTCCTAGTTCATCCTGTCTGGATCACCTCACACACTTGTGGAGTCACTCCACGTGCCCTCATCCCTCGTCGAACTGCAATATTGGGAAACTTAAAGTACTGTCCAGGGAGAAAAGAGACCTGGACTAGTGATGCATCCCAACTAGTAGACCTCAGAGACATTTAATCGACATGAGGAGAGCCTATGTCTTCCTACCGTACTGCCGTGATCGTATGCGTGGGTCTTGCTGCAATCTCAACAGCGTACTGCAGATGCTCCAGCACACCCTATTGCTGTTGCAACAACGTAGCAACAACACCCGACGTTTAGCCCTATGTGACGTCAGTACTGTGGCCCCATCCCAAAAGCCCCCCTCCAATGCTCAAGACATGGAACCACGTGCATCAATGCATATGACTCAAAATACCAACCCCCTCAGAGAAACTAACGAATTTGTGAAGTGCTTCGAATATTTCCAGCAATGTGATTTAGTGCCACATTCTCAGCACGGTCGTGAACAATGTGCAATGTGCAAGCACAACTTGACACCCCATGAACCTTGTTTTTCTTTCTTAAATTTCTTTCTCAAGTGTTGTTTTTGTAATGTATGTTATACCTTGTATGTGTTTGTGTTTTACACTGTAATTCTTATGTAAGTGATAGAGTAGGGCGCGCAAATTACAATTTACTGTATTGTTCTCCACACCATGTTTTTTTTTGTATTTTGTATTTATTGTTGTGTGTATGCAAACAGTGGGCCTGAAGTCCCCATAAACTGAAGCAGATACCGCCACTGTCATTGTGAATGGACCATCAGTTCAGGGAACATTTTGTAAAGGTTATTCTTGCTGCAGGGATACAGAATGAATCGGAGGTTGTAATTGGATTCTGAAAGCTCACAAAGAGATTGTTAACTTAAATAGTATCATGTGTGAGTGAGTTCAGGTTAGCTTAATGATTCAAATTGTTGTAACATCTTGGGCATTTAATTGTGGAGCGCTCCAACTCTGATTGTAAAGAATAAATTGCTCCATATTTGGCTCACATGCCCGGGACATATTTAGAGAGTGAATGTCTGTGTGAATCGGTGTTTGGAAGGGGCTCCCTGGGTATGGATGTGTGATGTGAGGGTTAGAGTTCCATATTAAGAAGTTGATGTTGGCTACATCATAAATAATCCTCCCTCTATGAGCTGCAATTTTCAGTTGCAGTGATTTTTTTTTTATAGAGTGCAGCATGTGGAGTTAGTTTGCAAGATTGTTCTTGGGCGATTCACTCACTACCTTGCTCCTAAGTGAGCCAACTGCTCACCAATTACAATCTAAAATGGTGTAGGGGTTATGAGAGGTGGCAGAAACCCCCTCTCATATTTCTATCTTAGTCTGAGTAATTCGATCTTCCTCTCTAATTGCATGCGGTGAAAAGTCGCTATTCCTTCACACGCGGACTTCCCACGCAGCGTCTCTCGTCACCCGGGTGGTCCGGTGACAGGTGTGCACCGCTGATCTTGAAAGGGTTAAGCCGACGAGTGTGAGGGAGTCGAGTGAATGCTTTCCAGACGCCAACATTGTCAAAAGACTCGCCTGCAGGGGCCTGAAGGAGCGGTTGGGCTAGAGATTCCTTTACTTCGCAGAAACTTTGCGAAAACACTTTATGGCGGGCTACCAGCGAGGCGTGGGAATGACTTGTGTTCCCAGGCAGTTCCCGCGTTCTCTGCAAAATCGTAACTGTGAATGGCTTGCTCAGGGCATAGCTCCGTGACGTAGCAAAATCGGCGCAGAAATTGGCGCCAAGAATCTCCATTGGTGGAATGGTAGTGCTTCGGCAATAGAGTAGAATTTTCCGCCGGTTTTCGAGTTGCTGGTTGGAACGTTTAACCACGGCCACTGTCGTGGGGGCGGGAATGTTCTGTGTTTGGCTTGTACGGGTGCTCTTGAGGGAGTCGGCTCTCGCCTTTCGGTCGGAGTAGGTTACAAGACTGAGCTCTTGCTGCTCTAGACAGCCTGCCTTCCGTTGGCTGTCTAATATACTTTTATTTAATTGTAACTGTTTGACGAAATTGCTGAAGTTTCGACTTCAACGTAACTTTCCGAGTACAGTTGGCAACTGAGCGTTCTGCGTACAAGCAGCCTATGTTGTCTGTCTTGAGCAGTTTTGGCTAAAGTTGACTGTACCAGAGTTACAGTGTGACTTCGCTTGTTAAAATCAATCACTGTACCGTCAGTGATTGTGTGGCGAGCCTTCTTCGTCTCCCTCAGAGGCGCATTTGTATTGCGAGGAAGTCTTTAGTTTGGAACAACCAGACCAGGATAATTAGTTTCGGGCTATACTCGCGACATTATCATCACCACGACGGGACGTCGGAGCAACCAGCCATCGCCTCCGGTACGCCAGATCGTGTTCTTGCAGTTAAGAAGACAGTTTGGTAATGTACGTCTGCAGCACCGGCAGATAGGGATTTTCCTAGGTGATAATCAAAGCTAAGCAGAGCGCGCCTGTTCGCCTTTTTCTAACTTTATTCTGTCTTGGGTGTTCATTGTCTGAATTCTCACTACTGTAGCCGCAATTAATGTTGTGTTGGCTGTGTGTTTCTCTTAAGATTTGAGTTGCAAGGAATTGGCCCCACATACCACTTCGTCATAAATGTCACAATCTAGTTTAGGGACAACTTCACCTTCACAGCATTTATTTGAGTATCCAATTTGAGCCAATTTGATGTATTGTAAAATGTTTCATGTGTTTTGTTTATTATTTTGATTTTAGTCATAATAAATCATGTTGTTATTTTGGACAGAACTTTCATTCTGTTAATCGGTAGAGCAACCCTTTCATTTCTCACTATGTTAATGAAACTTTCCTTTATTTAACTTATTTATCAAATTAAATTATTGCAGGTGCCAAACTCTTTTCTACTCCACTTGCAGGGTCGATTACAGTCAGTTCGCGTTTCTTTTATAATCCCTTTGCAACAGCAAAAGTTGGAGTTAGAATAGGGGGGGGGGGCTTAGGGCATCGTTTATATATGAAGCTTCTAGAAGAATTTAGTGTTAAATACACTGCTAGCCCCAGCACCTCGCAGAGTATGAGGAGAAAATATTATCTTTGCAGCGTTTTATTATTCTAAATTCAAGGAAAAACAATATGGAAGTAAACGACATAGCGAATATGGACAATACTCCTCTGATATTCGATGTGCCGAGTAACAGAACTGTTCACATGAAAGGTGCTAACATCGTGACTGTAAAAACAAGTGGACAAAAAAAAAGTGCTACACTGAAGTCCTTTCATGTTGAGCTGACGGTACTAAACTTAATTCAATGATCATTTTCGAGCGCATAACAATGCCAAAATGTTGTTAAATACAGCCAGGTGTTGTTGTTCAAGTACATGACAAGCGTTGGATGGACGAGAGTGGTAAGAAGTTATGGATTAACAGAGTGTGGGAGACAAGGAAAAATAATTTTTTGAAGAAGAGTTGTCTTCTTGTGCTAGGTCAGTTTACTACTCATTTGGAAGATTCTGTGGCAGGGTTCAGATGGTTCAAATGGCTCTAAACACTATGGGACTTAACATCTGAGGTCATCAGTCCCCTAGACTGACAAATCCATTTGAACTGTATATGAGAGAGGAGTGGAACAAATGGAAAATGGATAAAATCCAACATGAATTCACGCCCAAGGGAGCTTTAAAGCTACCTATAATCAAACAAGTGTGCCAGTGGATAAAACAGTCATGGTCTAGAGTGAGAGAAGACATTATTGTTAAATCTCCCAAGAAGTGCGACATAAGAAACAGTCTCTGGCAGTGAAGACCGTCTTATATATGAAGAGGACAACGATGACGATGAAGAGGAAGAAGAAGAAGAAGAAGAAGACGAAAAAGAAGGATCAGATGACGATTTTTCGGTATTTTAAAAGTCGGTTCGGTTTTATAAACTAAGAATCTTTCTCAGCACTGGTTTGCAATACAATAACAAAAATGGTAAAAAAATATTCGTTTAAGAAATTAATTAAAAATTAAGGTACATCTTATAGTCCATTGTATACAGAATCTATGTAGAAGTAGGTGCATGTTAAAGATTCCGGAAGGATCATCTTGTTTTACAACTAACAACGTTCAGATACCCACTCTGTAGCAGTTCGTTTGTAAATAAAAGTGAACGTCATTGTTGTTATTATTAGCTCCAGCAATAGCAGCAGTAGTTGCTGTCACCTTAACAAGGGAAACTCCCATTCGCAAACGCCCCCCCCCCTTCCCCTCGGCCCTGACATTTATTGGTAAGAAGCCCCAGTGGATGGCCTGTCGAAAACTGAACACAGGTCAAGTATGAAAACAGGAACAACTTGTACTGGAATTTAAAAAAAATAAAAATAAAAATCAAAATGTAAACAGTGAACGGTCCAAGAACAAGAACTACGATATAGATATTTACAAGAATAATACTCAGCACAACTAATAAAACAAACTTCTCAAAACATGGAGAAAATGTATGCTCATCCACAAAGTTGTGGTGTTATTGGACGTCTACGTGGTATCTCGCCTGCTCTCAACTTTCATCACATTTACTTGTGGCATACGTAATCGTTTGCGTAGTAAAATGCACGGAAATTGGCATCTGCACCAACCCTTCCATATATTCGTTTACAATCTCATTCTAATGTTTCTCCTCCACCTCAGGTTTAAAAACAACAGTTTCTGATAGAAAACCTCAGAAGCAAGTGACTGGTGTATAACAATAATGCGTATCGCCTAATGGGTCTGCATCTACAAGAATTGCCTTACCTTTATAATAGTGTTTTCGTTGTCAGGACACCGAGAATCTGGGTTCCTTCCTGCAACGACATTTCCCCCACTATCATAACTACGGAAGCACCCGGTTTCTTCATTCTCTGTAGAAATGTCCATTTCAGTATTGGCAACATCTCACTGATGATGTTTATTGATTAATCGCCTCTTTCTCCTTCTCCAGCGTCCTCATTTTGTGAAGACTTAAAACCAGAATTGATGAAACATTATCTAATTATTTCGCTTTTCGCTTCATTCCGAGCACTTTTAATCCAGTTAACAGCATCACCTACGGTCACAAGCTTAGCTAGCTCATATACCCATGTGGCGGTGTCCATATTCGCAGCTATGGAACGCAGAACCGTCTTTCAGTAATTTAACATAAAAGATCGGATCACTCTCTGGTCAAGAGGTTGAAGATACGATGTTGGGTAGGCAGGAAAATATTTTTCTTCCACGTTTGATAACTTTTCGCTGCAATGGCATGGTGCATTAACTACAAAAAGTAGTGATTAAAACTCTTCTGCGCACGTGCCCTGAGGAAGGCCGTTGCAATTCGGCCGAAACGTCGGTTTTAGTTTATTATTGTTGTTAGTTTTTAGCAATGACGCGGCATAATACACAGAAGAATTTTAATCACTATGACACCGTCCGCGGAAGCCTGCATTCTTATATACAAAAAATAGGATTTCACGATTCTGAATGCCCATTTTGGAATTTAAGTTATTCATCCAAGAACGGAGAATGTCACATGTCATACGTACATTTTTATTTGCATTTTGAAGCACCGTCAACGATTTTGTGTATCTATCACTAGTGGTTCTTGTTTTTCACCGCATAGGTTAGCTCAACGACCGATCGTTAATCTTTGTGTCGCCGTTTTGCTGCCTTCGCACTGACCACTCTTCACAGTAAGTATACATTAAGTTTGTTTACAACTGCGAATAAAGACAACCATCAACTATAGAGTGGAATGGCGACAGTGAAAATTTGTCACAGACTGGGGCTCGATCCCGGCTGTCTGTGCAAGTCTCTGGGCCAGACGCAAACTCCCACGTGTTGTGAACCACGTGTCTGTGACCTGCACTCGTACATCCATTATGTCTGTCCAGACGTTGTCCTTGGAAGTCGCTTGCCCAGTATCGGCAGATGTATACTTCGCAGTTAGTGTTCTGTCTGAATTAACTTTAAAAAATCATTTACGTCGTAAGTGTCACTATCACGAAAGCCACTTGTAATTACACTAAGTTTCGACTTCCAGTCCGGTACCACATCTTGACTAACTGCTGAACTTTCTCCACAGACTTCTCAGGAAGCAATTCTGTATCGAAGACGAAATCGATGTGGCCAGCCGATGTTTGTATTGAAATGAGGGAGTCAAATCACTCCAAAACAGCATTATTAACGCCTTGAATTGGTTGCCACCGTCTTTTGCATGATTGTTGCAGACTCTGGCAGTTGACCCGGAACGTAAATAAATGTAACATACTGCGCATACATAGGAAAAGAAATCCACTGAGTACAGCTAGACTGTTCATGACAAACAGCTGGAGACAGCGTCTGCCGTAAAATATCTAGGCGTAACGATGCAGAGCGACCTTAAGTGGAATGACCATACAAAACAGGTAGTGGGAAATGCAGACACGGGACAGATTCATCGGAAGAAACTTAAGGAAATGTAACTCATCCACGAAATAAGTGGCTTATAAGGCGCACGTTCGCTCGATTCTGGAGAATTGTTCATCTATCTGGGATCCCTATCAGGTAGGACCGACAGATGAGATAGAGGAGATCCAACGAAGAGCGGCGCGTTTCGTCACGGGTTCGTATAGCTGGCGAGAGAGCGTTACGGAGACGCTAAACAAACTCCACTGGCAGACGTCACAAGAGAGGCGTTGTGCATCACGGAGAGACTTACTGCTGGAATTTCGGGAGAGCACTTCTCAGGAGGAGTCAGACAACATACGAGGGTTGTCCAGAAAGCAAGTTCCGATCGGTCGCGAAATGGAAACCGCTGGGAAGGGGGGCAGTGTCTCTAGTGAGCCCGTCTATCGTGTCGCGTCGCTCTTTTCAGTTTTGAGCGAACAGTGAGCACGTAAAGATTCGTAGGGAATAGCGTCTCCCACCAAGTATGAGCGCCTGGTTAGAGATTTCGCCTGTGTCACGCAGCCCACATAACACAACTGTCGAGCAGTTCCTTCTTCGTGCCAATTCTCGGCCGCACACTGCAGGGGCAATGAAGACACTCCTGCAGCGTTTCCGGTGGGGAGTGTTTGGTCGCCCACAGTACAGTCCGTAATTGGCTCCCCCTGAGTCTCACCTCTGCTCACGAGAACAGCTGGCTGTGAAGACAAAATTTTTCCACAGACAACGAGCTGCAGACCGGTGCAGATAACTGGCTGAAAGTGCAGGTGACTGCTGTCTAAGACGAGGATATTGGAAAGTTGATGCAACACTACGACAACACTCGAAGTTGGATCGGCGGCTGTCTAGGGAACTAGGTGGAAGGTGTACCTAACTGTTGCAAATAAAACGTTTCTGGTTTTCACTGAGGTTTCCATTTCGCGACAGATCGGTACTTACTTTCTGGACAACCTTCGTATTACCTCCCCCCACATACATCTCGCATATTGACCACGAGGAGAAAATTCGAGAAATTAGAACCAATCCAGAGGCTTACCGTGAGTGACTTTTCCTACGCACTATTCGCGAGTGGAAACGGGTTGGAAAGGTCAGGTAGTGGTACCGAAAGTACTCTCCGCCATAAACCATTAGCTGGCTTGCGGAATAGGATGTAGATTTTTTTTTCTTCCCATTCCTTAACGTTCCTGCCACGATTTCCAACTGTATTCTATATTTGACTTTTCCACAATTAAATCCTCTCACTAACTGACGCTGGGATTTTCCCTTTTCACTCTCTCTAGCAACATAAATTCGCTGTTTTGGTGCAAGAACAACATGTGTTCTTATGTGTGAAGTAGCCCAGACTACAAAGGAAACATCGGAAGTGTATGCTATTACAGGTACAAATGATAATGAAATTTTAGAGCTTATTGTGTCACATTGACGACGAGACACCTTACAGTACTACAGTTCTGTAATTACCTCTTCTATGATTGTTAGCGGTCGTCTTAATGAGAGGATATTGCTAGTTAAAGAGTGGTTGTTGATCGGAAAAAGGTGTAGTCGTCTTAAACGGGATAAAGATCATTTCCGTTCCTTAAAAATATGGTCATCTAGAGAGTGGTCTTGCACTATCATTGTCTTGATACTTGCTAATGCATGTCATTGCATGACTACAGCTAATGGTTCTTTGCCGTCCATATTCACCGCTTTTTTATATTCCCAACAATATATTGTCTTATAAGCATTAACATATTTCGTACTACGCTATTAAATGAATTTTTTCAATGTTCACTTTTATTGTTACAACGGGATCCCCACTATATTTTATGGTCAGTTTTCATACAGTGTTTTTATATCCTACCTGATGGTAAGGAATTTTCTGAGCCTACTTTTCCTCCATTTGTTTACGCATCTGAAGATGGTTGAAGATAGAAACGGAAACTAGTTATCGTGGTTTAATTGTAGCCGAAAAATTGTGGTCTAGGCATTAAGTGTTTTGAACTTTTCTATTCAATACATTAAATTAAGACCAGAGTTCACTACAAAATGGTTCAAGTTGCTTTAAGCACTATGGAACTCAACATCTGAGGTCATCTCGTCCCTAGACTTATAACTAACTAAAGCTAACTAACCTAAGGACATCTCACACATCCATCCCAGACGCCGGATTCGAACCTACGACCGTAGCAGCAGCGTGGTTCCGGACTGAAGCGCCTAGAACCGGTCGGCCACAGAGACGGCGGTTCGCTGCATTGTAGCTACGTTGTGATTTCGTGCATGTGCACTATTTCAAATCTCCAGTGCTGACTTGTTCCAATAAGACATAAAAAATCCGTTGAAGGTTGTAGTGGGACGAAATTAAGCGTCACCCATCCACCAATGTCAGCCCAGTTTGCAGGTGACTATAAGTTTAATTTAGTTTTGTTTATGTATGTTTCTTAATATTTGTAATAGCTGTGAATTATCTAAAAGTTTTGTATTTTTTTATGTTTCATGTACGGAGAGGGCGCCGCAACGAACGGAGACAGCATCTTCGTTGCCGCGACCAGAGAGGAAATTGCTGGCCGCTATACGTCGCGGGTCGACAGCCAAGGAGCAACAGAAGATCCTGGAACCGAGTTGTTGCGTCGTGCTTCTAAAAAATTAAAAAAATGAATTTTTGTACTCTTTTTGTACAACAATGACGTCATATAGAGCTTAATCTTATTGAAAAGTCAGTCCTAGTTTGTCAACGGTCAAGTTCACAACTGTATGTGTAGGAAGCTAATAAAATAGTGTATGCTACTAAAGTTGAAACACGTGTTCTGAGGATTTATTTATGAAGAATTATGTGAACGGATTAATAATATATTTGACAAGATTATTGATTCTGACAGCGTTCATCGGAACTTTGAATCTCAAAAGTTTATTTAATGTGTGATTCTGATATCGATTAGATCAAGATAACGTGTGTCAATATAATTTCTGAGGAGAAACAAACGAAATTTAAATCGAAAAAGTTTATGAAAACCAATTGGTCCAAGTATTGTAAATCTTTGCATACGACTCAACTGATGTTTTACAGTTTCGTTCAAGAACCATTCTATGACAATTTAAAAAGAATATAAATCATTTTGAAGTGGGTTGTAACTGACGTAGGTGACGAAGTCTGCACATGGTCATATGTCCAAAGAAAATCAGTTATAATAAAAAACTTACGTCGTTACACTACAAGGTGTCGGAACGTCGTTCGGGCAAAGTTTACACCCTGAGTTTAAAACGGATGACAAAATTTTTGAATCCGCGGGTGGGGATGGAATACTAGCGGAAGGCCGGTACAGCTGTTCCCCTGGCCGCGCACACCTGCCCGCCATCTCTGGGCCAGCAAGTGCACCACTTGTCGTGTAGGTGGCGCTGCTGCGCTCGCCGCCTCTTCGGCCCGCCTGCTCCTGCTTCCCCTGTCCCCACAGCCGCTACGCTCCAACACTGGCTGCACAGGCAGTACGGACTAAATCTGCCCGATCTATCACGATGTTTAATGGTGATTTGGTTAACGACAGACTGCTTCTACGCGTCGTCCTATGTGAGCGAAATTCAGCCAACCGCAACGGCGTCCGCGCGAAAATATCAAACAGTCGCCAGTGGTTCAGGTTTCCTAGGGTGAGAGCACGCGCATACGGTACCGAACACCGCACGTGTGCGCTTACGTAGCTTAGTGGGCGCGCCTCGGTGTTTGTTTTCCAACTTTAGTGCCTGAAATTTTCGCCATTTCCGTTCAAGAACGCTGTGTTCATCTACGTCTAAATCTATACTTTGCAAACCATCGGGAGGTGAATGGCAGGGGTACGTCCCATTATACCTGTTTTCCCCTGTTCCATGCACTCATGGAGCGCGTGAAGAATAATCGGCTATATGCATGCCTCTGCACGTGCAGTAATATTTAATCTTATTCTCACGATCCCTATGTGAGCGATACTCAGGGGGATTGAAGTATAATTATCGAGGTAATTTGCATAAAGATTTAAAAATAAAAATAAATTGTACACTTGTAAATAGTCTTCACGGCGTTGCCGCCGGATCAAGGTTGTGCAAATTCCACAATATTTCCTCCGAGCAACTGTCCGACACCTTCGGGTGGTTCAACCTTGCTGGTGGCTAGGTACCACTGACGGTATCTGTTCGTTGACGCCCCGTTTCTAGAACACGAGCGAGGAGAATGCGCAAACGCGGCAATCGCGCATGCGCAGTGATTTACAGATGTTGTTGTTGAAACTTGCTGGCAGATTAAAACTGTGTTCCCGACCCAGACTCGAACTCGGGACCTTTGCAAGTGCTCTACCATCTGAGCTACCGAAGCACGACTCACGCCTGGTACTCACAGCTTTACTTCTGTCAGTATCTCGTCTCCTACCTTCCAAACTTTATAGAAGCTCTCCTGCGTGCTTCGGTAGCTCAGATGGTAGAGCACTTGCCCGCGAAAGGCAAAGGTCCCGAGTTCGAGTCTCGGTCGGGCACACAGTTTTAATCTGCCAGGAAGTTTCATATCAGCGCACACTCTGCTGCAGAGTGAAAATCTCATTCTGGAGATGTTGTTGTTGTTGGGGTCTTCAGTCCTTAGACTGGTTTGATGCAGCTCTCAATGCTACTCTATCCTGTGCAAGCTTCTTCATCTCCCAGTACTTACTGCAATCTACATCCTTCCGAATCTGCTCAGTGTATTGACCTCTTGGTCTCCCTCTACGATTTTTACCCTCCACGCTGCCCTCCAATGCTAAATTTGTGATCCCTTGATGCCTCAGAACATGTCCTACCAACCGGTCCCTTCTTCTTGACAAGTTGTGGCACAAACTTCTCTTCTCCCCAATTCTATTCAATACCTCGTCATTAGTTATGTGATCTACCCATCTAATCTTCAGCATTCTTCTGTAGCACCACACTTCGAAAGCTTATACTCTAACTGAGGACCATAGATGTTAAGTCCCATAGTGCTCAGAGTCATTTGAGCATCTATTCCCTTCTTGTCCAAACTATTTATCGTCCATGTTCCACCTTCTGGTGACGTATTGGACGGGTTTCCCATGGGCAATCTGGCCCAAACACGCATGAGAGGCATTCGGAACCGATAGACGATGGGGGATCGGAACAGGGAATGAACAGTGGTGACGAGTCTGATGATGGAGATGACCGTGGCCATTTAGACGTATTTAGTCACGAGTAGAAATTCGGAAAGGGAGAGAGAAGGCAGACACACAGTGCGACGCCAACGCAGCCGTGATTAGGATTCACGGGTTGCTTCGCCAGTGGCAGGCAAGCATTGTGAACGGGAACTCGATCCAGTCATCGCTCTCGTAGGTCAGCTTAATAAGCAGACAGATGATTCACAAAGGAAACAGGAGGTAGAAGAATTAGAAAGAAAACAAAACAAGCACTTAGAACTATTAGAAAGAAAAAACGAAAGCAGGAGGCAGAAGAATTAGAAAGAAAACGAAGGGAGGAGGCAGAAGAATTGGAACGAAAAAGAGGGCGTGAGGTGACCGCATTAAAGGAGCAGATTAGCAAACGCATGGATGAGTTTGGGGCAAAACTTTCTGATGTACGCAGACTCGGGACGGAGGTGAAGACAGACGCTCGCCTTGCCCGAACAGAGGCAGCAGGTGCGAAGAAGATGTCTCCTGCTGCTGACATCCGAGCGAAACGGGCGAGCTCCGTGGCAGACGAGAGTTGGGAAGCCTTGGCGCAGGGACACAGGGCGGTGTTCACCGACACGGAGAGTATTGCCAGAATAATCGATCGACTAAGTCGAGTGGAGGAAAAGTCTTCGAGACCTCGCGCGGCGGGACAGTTACGTAGCTGTGAAACTTGAACGGCACGAGGGATGCCATCGGGTGGTTCCCGGAGCAGTGCGACGCCAGCCACGTCAGCTGCCGAGTGTTCTGCGCGACCACGCGATGCCTCTCAGCCGGTGGGTGGGAACAGGCCGGACACGTCGCAGGAGAACTTTGGTAGATGTGACGGCCACAGGGGACACGAGGAGTCCCATAGTCTGGACCAAATTCCCGTGACGGAATCTGACAGCTTCTCAAGTGTGAGCGTGGAACCTACGTTCGACCAGAACCATTTGATGTCCGTCCTGAAATTTCAAAATTTTAGGGAAAATGGCGGAGGATAACACCCTAAAATTTTGATTAGGCAGTTCACCCGTCGTTACCATCTTCATGGTCCCTCAGTGCGAAACTGGAATTTATCTGGGCGAATATTGAGGGAACGGCCGCCGAAAATGTGCGAGATGTCGCGGCAAAGTGCAGCACATTCGAAGCGTTCAGGGAAGCATTTCTCGCTACGTATTTGTCACGATAAATGCAGGATAGAGTAAAACAGGAGATTATGATGTGGCCTGAACTCGAACCTTCGGGATACAAAGCGCCGCTAAAAATGTCCGAGGCGCTATTAAAGAAGAACCAGTTCTTGGGCGCGCCCTGCAGCCCATCGGAAGGAAGTTACTCGTTTCTGTTTCTCGAAGCACCCCACGTGGTACCAACAGGCAGTCATCGGTAGGTGCGGAGGCAACATTGAAACTTTCAAATGTCTTCTCAGCGAGCTGGAATGGATATATGAGGGACAGAACGTAAGGGATAATCGCGGGAACATTGACAGGAGCAACCAGCAACAGGGGTTGGCGCTCTGAGCGCCGCGGACCACAGGGAGGGGCAGAAGAAAGAGCGCCCCACCCCGACCGCAGAGATTACGGGTGTCAGAGCCGAGCAGGGGGCAATGCGAGGCGCTACGATCGTAACTGGCGGCAGCGGGAACCGAACCAGCGAGCTTCTGGAGGTCGGCGCCGCCCAGACAGGAATCGGCGGGTGGGAGAGGCGGTTGAGATTCGTCCAGCCAATCCGCCTCACAACACACGTAACCGTGGCCCTCCATGAAATTGTCGCCAGGCGGTTGCCAAAGAGTTTCGCAGTAACAGAGTGCGCGGAATCGCTCACGAGAATGCCCTGGAATTGGAATCATTGAAGACGGAAAGGTCGGTCGGCCTTCACCACGCTTGTCACGTGAAGCACTTCATAGAATAGGGTCTCCGTAATGTACCGCACATCTGTTTAGTAGTAGAAGTTTTAGGTATTACTTTTAATGTTCTGTAAATGTAATTGTGTAAACATTAGGCTTTACGCAGGGTTTGTTTTTCGCTATATGGATTGAGTGAAAACAAGTTTGTGATGGGCATTTGTCTCTCACTACTGCATAATATCTTTGTCATTTTTCAGCGTAACAGCCATCCTAAAGTTGTGTGTTTTTTTGTTTGCATTTTGTTCCGTGACTGCTTTTCCCATGGAGCACTTATCTGGAATGTGAACGCCATAATTATAAGTGGTACTTACCGGTGTTTGGGTGAATGCATTCTCTTTCGGGGTCATGACTGCTACATGGGTGATTTCGGCCTTTGCGTCCTTGATGGCGTAATCTTCATCTGGCATGCGTGAAACCTGAGCCGGTCTTGTGTCTCTGGTGGTGCTGTGGGGTGCTGACCGCTCTTTACGAATGCTAACGACAGTGAGTGGGGACAGGCACTCGTGCGTTGCACCTGTCTCCTGATCAGTTTCGAGGGCGTATAGGCACGCGCTTAAGCGTTGCGCCAGACTTCTGTGGTGTTTTCTCGAGTGTGCTTCGGCACGCCTGAGTTGCGTGAGCTGAATTCGGATTCGTGAAATGCTAAGGAGGCCGCTGTAACGCCCTCGCCGCTGTGCGTTGGGTCATACTTTAGTGTTGTGAGAGGTTTGAGTCCCCTCCAAGTCTGAATACGTGTGTCTGTGTGCAACCTCATTGTGGAGCGAAGATAGTGGGGGATAGTGATTCGCACCCCAACAACAAAACCGAGGCACGAGACTGGAGTGCATGTTTCTCACGCATATCAGTTACGTCTCATTGTAGCAATAGTTCCGTTTTACTGCCCGTGTTTCTTGCCTCTCGGTATAACTGCACAAGTCCGGGCGTTTGTCCGGCTTTCCTTGTGGAGTTTCCGAGTCTGCTACGGATTACGTCCTCGAGGTTCCACGAATAACGTATCACAACACAGAAACGAGCACAATCGGAGAAGAGGAGTGTCCGAGCGGTTCTAGGCACTTCAGTCTGGAACCGCGCGACCGCTACGGTCGCAGGTTCGAATCCTGCGTTGGGAATGGATGTGTGTGATGTCCTTAGGTTAGTTGGGTTTAAGTAGTTCTAAGTTCTAGGGGACTGATGACCTCAGAAGTCCCATAGTGCTCAGAGCCATTTTTGAACAATCGGAGAAGAACTGCCGTCGAAACATCAACATCTCGGCGAGACGGGGAGTCGGCAGTTCGCGATCCGGTTGCCGCAGCTCGGGCCACATGGACGAGTGGGTATCGAAATTTTATTTCCCGTCGTGCAGGTCGTACTGCCGACATTCACTGTCTTTTTTGTGCAGCCCCTTTCTTTTGTTACTGTGGACCCGTGTGCTTGTCGTTGGAATGTTCACAGATCTCCCAGACGCCGCCACCACGTAGGAAGTTCACGTTTTTAGACTTACTGTTGCGTGCTGGGCTCAATCATTTAGTTTTGGATGTTAGATTTGGTCTCCGTTAGTGTTTACCACTGTGAATGCCTGAATCTTTAGGATATAAAAGTTGTTGCAGGGTAGTTTTTAAGTACAATTAGAGTCTAAGGCATACGAATTTACATACGAGGGCTGTCCAGAAAGTAAGTTACAATTGATCGCGAAAATCACAGTGAAAATCAGAAATGTTTCATTTGTAACAGTTAGCTACACCTTTCAGCTACTTCTCTATGTAGTCGCCGTTCTGACTCAGACATTCGTCGTAGCGTTGTACCAACTTTCCAATACACTCATCATAGAAGGCGGCCGCCAGTACTTTCCACCAATTCTCTACGCTGGCCTAAAGCTCGTTGTCTGTGCCAAAATGTTGTCTTCATAGCCAGCGGTTCGTTTGAGCAGAGATGAAACTCAGTGGGAGACAATTACGGGCTGTATTGTGGGTAACCAAACATTTCCAATTGAAACGATGCAGGAACAACTTCATTGCCCCTGCAGAATGAGGCTGAGAATTGTCTTGAAGAAGAAACCGCACGACAGTTATGTAATGTTGGTTGCACAGCTTCAGGGGAAAATTCTCACCAGGCCCTCGTACTTGGCGGAGACACTATTCTCTATAACATCTTTACGCGCTCACTAAGAGCTCAGGAATGAAAAGAGCGACATAATTCCACCTAGAGTCATACTAGGGACACTGCCCAACACATCTTTGCAAAGCTTTATCGGATTTTCATAGTCGTTTCCATTTCGCGACCGATCGTAACTTACTTTCTGGACAGCCCTCGTATAAGATAATTAGTAAGGGGTGCCGCTATCTATTGTTAGATTTTTAGATATTAGAGCAATATAGTGATTTTTCATGTCTTTTGCTAAGTGCCACATTTTTGTATTGGTAGTAATCCGTGAATAAATATTTTAATCTTTTTTTTGGTTTTTGTATCATCTAGATTGCTAATATTTTAGTTTTTTTGTGAGTCGGAATCCGACGCGCTACTGTAGCTACGTACAACATTTTGTAAAAAAGTGTGGAAAGTGTAGCGGCTGGATTTCGGTGGGGCTGTACAGGCACTGTTCGTGGAGCTACGAGGAGGGCGGACGAGAAAGCGGCCGCCGCGGGCTGAGGCTGAAGCCGTCGGCACACGTACCGTGCATCCGAACGCTGAGCGTTGAGCGTGCCGAGTTTCTGACGTCACAGCGTGGAATAGCACGCTCGGGAGTCTTTCCGAACGTGCAGAGCAATATCTGGCGTGTCAGATATTCTGAGCGTGCGTCTGAGCGTTGACCAATGAGATGGCACAACGCCGCCTACGTCACACGCACGCCGTCTCCCTTCGGTACAGAGTTGTGAGGTGACATATTGCCATTCCTTTCAAGCCTATATGTATATATGCCGTTTCTGAGCACCAGCAAATTGAGAATCACTGGAAACCCCGTTGTTAACTGTGTGATTCGTTCCAATAAAATAATGAGAAACATCATATTCGTGGGAAAAGAATTACTGTAACTTGCGTAATATGAGAGTAGGCTATTTGAATGCAGCGACACACTGATGATCCACCCAAAACGTATTGTTCTTCGTACAATTTGTTATAATTAAATTTCAATTAGTAACATATCTACGATTAAGGTTTTCAGCACGGGGTAACATAATATGATGGATGCGTAATGAATAGCGTAACTGCCCTCCATTGAGAGGTTGGATGGGGCGGTGGATCGCGTCTTGACAATTCCAGATTTATTTCCTAACATCCGCGTTTTTATTAGGTTTTGATACTTTATTATTAGTTTCACACAAATATATACTATAATATTTGATGTTATGTAAATATAAGTTCACCTTTTTTTGAGGAGTGACTTTGTTCGACTGGCTTTATCTACAGGACACCTTGTGCGACTTGTGTAAAGATATTTTGCTCCTTTTTCTTTTACACTTCGTAGTTCACATGTTTCAAAGATTTTGCTACTGAGTAGGAACAGTGATCAAGTAAGACTGACCTTGGGGTTTTACTAAAATGTGGGAATGATGAAATAATGTTTATCTTATGCCGAGAAGTATTCCAAATTTGTAACGCAATGTTTGTAATGGAACTTTTATAAGCCTGTGTCCTTATTGATTGGACACGGTACTTTCCTTTTCGTGAATGAAATGTGCGATTTAATAGAGCTAACGTGGGAATTATACGCGCGCCCGTTGAGTAAACAGTGTGATTCACGAACTAGAAACATCCGTCAACTGCCGCTGGAGTGCGTTGCGGTCGCGTATACCACGTCGGGGCCCACGTACCGTATGCACGAGTCGCATCGTTCCTGAGCGTTCAGCAGCACGTTGGACTCGGCACGCTCAACTTCAACGTTCGACAGCAGTGTGAAAGCAGAAGCGCGGGGCGTAAGCCGGCAGGCGACCAGGGAGGAGCGGGCAGCGGCCCGCAGTCTTTACACGACCAGCGCGTCCTCGCTTTGCTGTCAGTGGGAGGAATTCATCTTCCAAAATGTCGCCCAGTTAAGTCTGTCGCCTACAGTCGAAGGGTTTGCTCCTACTTGCTCGTTTCCTGCCATCGTGGTCACTGCTTCTCCAACAACAGACATGAATTTATATGCAGACCCTGGTTGCCTGTGTGGCATTTTATACGCAAAATAACTGTTTCTATTCCCCAAACGAAAATTCGGTAAATAAGTAAGTCGTATATAGGACTTGCTAACATGTTTTGTATTACAGGGTGTACTTCAAGTCCGGAAACACTTTCAATTATTTATTGCGCAACAACCAAACATTGTACAGATATCACACATATGCCATTTCGAAGAGAAACCGTGATTTTTTTTTCATGTATACCGCCACAGTGTAGTTTGGTTATTTGCTGATAGTGCTAGTCGCAAACGTGGCATTGTTGATCGCTTAATTTTTAGCGACGAAGCCCCTTTTCACACTAATGGGAAAGTGAACAGGCACAACTGACGAATCTGGGGTACAAAGCATGCACACGAATGCAATGAACTTGAGCGTGATTCCCCAAAGGTAAATGTTTTTTTTGCCTTGTCACATGGAAAACTGTACAGGCCATTCTTCTCCCCCGAGAGCACCATCACTGCATATCCCTACTCGGACGTGTTGCAGCAATGGCTGATGCCTCAAATGCAATCAGACTGTTCGTTGCTCCTTCAGCGGGACGCGGCTCCGTCCCATTCTCGTCGTGAAGTTCGTGCGTACCTGAACGCGGATCTGCCGCTTCGGTGGACCGGCCGTGCTACAGAAGGGGACAGCTGTTTCACGCAATGGCCTCCCCGATCACCACATCTCACTCCGTGTGACTTTCTTTTGTGGGGACACATTAACGATCTGGTGTGTGTATCGCATCTACCACGCGATGTAGCAGAGCTCCGGAAGAGAATGCGGGAAGCGACTGCCACAGCCAACGATGCCATGCTGGGACGGGTGTGGCAAGAATTCTATTACCGTATTGACGTCACTCATGGTTCGCATACCGTATGTTTCTCAAAAAAAAAAAAAAAATCGAGTTTCTCTTCAAAATGCAATATGTAAGACATATGTACAGTGTTTAGTTCTTGTGCAATAAATAATTGAAAGTGTTCTTCGACTTTATGTGCACACTGTGCTTGCAGTCTGATATGTCACGCATGAGAAGTGAACGAGTGATTTGTCTGAATTAGGTATTGGCAATTACTAGCTATTCTTGCAAGTTCCAAACAATTCAGAAACAAATTGAGCTTTACTTCTAAGCAGTCGTTACTATTTTAGTTGATTCAACTTGCCATTCATCCTTCTAACTTATAACAGTCTGTAGTTTTCGAATCTTTTGTTTGCACGCAGCTGCTACGGTCTCTGCAGAAAAATTTAGTCACAGTTCGTGTAGACTGTTCTTCAGAACACGAAAGGACGTATTCCAAAGATCAGTTTGCTCGAAACGTGGAAATAAATCTCAGTTACTGAACATCGACTAACTACATTTTCCTCCAGCGATCATAACAGCAATGCGTAGATAAAAATTTCAAATACTACACATCAGTTTCACTGAGAAGGATGAACGTCTGGCCCAGCAACTGAAATACTATAGAGTGAAAAAAGAATACACTGTTCAGCCGACAGAAAAACCACAAAGTGGTTTCAGTTGGAGGCGCAGGCTCAAAACGATTCAGTTAAGACACAGAAGCAGAGCGGGCGGAATCGGCGGTTCTCCATTCGGCCGCTCCCACCGGCCGGTTCCACTCAGAGCAGTGAATGGGTAGTCCAGCCGCTACGGAGAACTACAACGCAGTGGGTCGATACTTTTCCAGCAATCGTCTGAATAAACTATTCTCGTTTAGTTAATCAACATTTTTCACTAATGGATACAATGCTCCACGAGAAAGGTACACATTTATAATTTATTGTTTACAGTACTGGTGAGTGCTTAATATACAGGGTACCCAGAGTTAAAATACCAGAGAAAGAGAACCACTGCTCAGAATGACGTCAAATCTGAACAGCATGTTATTGACATAGAGGAAAACATAACGGAAAGAAAGCTTCAACGAAAATTTAATCAATAAATAGTGCTGAAAGCGTCTTAACGTACGTGGGGTCAGCTGCAAATGACAGATGAATCGCAATACAACAGCTGTGGTTTGAGCTCCATTACACTTCTCATCTGCCCACATGCTCATAATCTTCACAGATTTTCCCTTCTCATTCACTTTACTGCAGTTCCAAAACTTTCTTTTTGAAACTTTTTAAATCGTTTGCTTGGTCTTCTCCGCTGTCTACTTCTGCTTGCAGTTCAGGACTGATACGGTAGTATTAAGCGATGTCATTTCCCCTGTTCCCGTTATCCTGTAGGCGACATTCGTAAATAATTTACGAACACTGGGTTTTACAAGGTTCACCCAATACTCAATAGCATTACAGAAGAAACATCAATAGTGGGACAAGGCAGGTGTGACACCGATGACGTCATCCAAGATGGTGGCCTGTAGACTTGGCAACAGCACATGATGTCATCCAAGACAGTGGCCGGTGACGTCATCCAAGATGGCAAATTTGGCGGGAAAATAGGCCACTTGAGCCCCCTCGCCCAGAAAATGGGAAGAAGTTCAAATTCCATCAGGACAATGCAACACACTTCCAATAACTTAAGAAGATGGTGGGAAGATAGGTCACTTGGGCTACCTCCACTAACCTGTCATCTGACAACCACCTCTTCCTAGGAACTGGCAGGAAGTTTGAATTTTGGAGGGAAGGTAGGCCTATTTGCCTATCTCTACTAACTTACTAAAATCACAGGAAAGAAAGGACAGTTGGGCTACTTCCACTAACCTAAGTCGTACGACCACCACCTCATCGTAGGAAATGGTGGGAAGAAGACTGGACCTGTGCTGGAGATAAGTCTTTATTTTACATGCACTATGTATTTAAACAATTACAGGCAGTACCAACATCAAGTGTACTCGCCATGGGGTCCAGAGTCGAACTGACCTAGTACACAGTACTTCCACCAGAGGACAATGCCGTCCATTCTGTGACGTAACCCAAGATGGCTGTCTGGAGGAATAAATGACTCAGCATGCGCTGGGCTGCTGGAGACAGGAAGGAGTGTGCTTTATTTAGGCGGGCAGTGTGGCCGAGCAGTTCTAGGTGCTTCAGTCTGGAACCGCGCGACCGCTACTGTCGCAGGTTCGAATCCTACCTCGGGCATGGGTGTGTGTGATGTCCATAGGTTAGTTAGGTTTAAGTAGTTCTAAGTTCTAGGGGACTGATAACCTCAGAAGTTAAGTCCCATAGTGCTCAGAGCCATTTGAACCACACTTTATTTACTTTGGAACAATTTATTTAGGGATGGGTTTTAGATAGTATATTTATCACACTGATACAAAACACACGCTAAGACATGCTTGGCATCACACCACACAGCCTACAGACCTGTAAACTACTCCTAAATAATGCATTACAGACACACAAAGAACTCCTAAATTACCGAAATACTTTCAGTACACAGCCCACAGACATGCAAACTCCTCCTAAATAATGCAGTACACTGATGTGTAGACACGAATTCAACTCGTAAACTGTCCACCGTGTCTTAGAAAGACACACTGCCAGGAGTTAAAAAAAACCCGATCCAGAATCGGTCTTGGTTCTACATGTGCACACAAGTATCCATGTTAAAAACTATATAGGCTTTATAAATCCATGTACGACATTACCTACGAATCACGTGGGTTTTCCAGACCAATGCCGAGACAGTGATCGCCGGAGAGTATGTTATAAGACCAGCAGTCCGATTACACGTAGCCCACGATGCAACTCGTCATAAAATCGCTGTATTCTGAAAGTGATTCGGCTAAGGAACCACTACTTGCAACCCCCCCACGCTGCCGCCAGTATTTGTAACGTATTCTGTCTCGATACCACGTCAGGGGTTCTGCATTAAATCCTCTGAGTTACAGGGAATGAATGACTGAGAAAGATCATGAACAGTAGTAGATGGTGTGACGATTGAGGTCGAAAGAAGTGTACACTAGCTATTTCAAATCTGGAAATGTGCTGTATTGAAAGCCAGCCCCTGAGTTAGTGGCGAGGGCTACGGCAATCAGCGGCAAGTGACAAGACACCCCCTGACTCTGTGCACAGCGGTGTGAGTGTGTCTGTACTCGATGAGAAGTTTTGTCGCCATCGCTAAACGCCTAATCCCTTTTGGTGAAATACGCTTGCAGCAGTGGCCACCCCGCACTTCTTTCCACAAAGAGCGTAATCCCGATGGCTTAATAAAGCAGCTATGAACGCTTCAATGGCCGTGCATGAGACTTTTGAACATCCCTCTACGTGCAGTCTTCTCCTCACACTTCAGCACATCACGATTTTACAAAAAGTCTGGTAAGTTCGCTTAGTCAAGGACAGCTACATTGCAGAGACCATGCGCGTAAAAATTATGAAGCTCGGGACATCGACGTTTGTTCACCCCAACACAATCGATTAATGTTTAACATGTAACAACACCATTCGAGAAAAACGGTTTCCACAGCTTTCGTCATCTGAGTGTTGTGTTCCGTGTGGTCCTCGTCTGCGTCGTACCGTTCACCTAGACTGCTCAACACAAACATGGAGACTCGCAGCAGGTATCAGATACCTTGATGGAGGAATAGGGGCAAAATTCACCACAATTCAGTAGAGTCAAAACCGTAAACAAAGAGAATATAGTTTGCCTCCGTCACGAGAACAAATGAGGACAACACGGTTTCATAGGTCACTGTGTCGCAGGTACATATCGAGATACAGAGAGCAGTTGATATCACGCTATTCATTGGTCTCTGAGTCATTACTTCCACATCACAGTAACTATAAAATGATTTCGTCTTTATTCACGATGATAGCAGCGATGTCTTGTTTCAGTGTGAGTGCTTTGGCAACTGAGGAACGCTGCATAGTCTCTCGTTTCATTAATACCTGTGCTGTAGTGCCTGATACGCTCTCGTCACGGCAATTACGGCATTTAATGCTTTACTAGAGGACTTTGTACAATCAACAAACGTGCTTCACATCTTACGTCGTAACGGCTCAGTTAAATGTATCGAATTTCTTTTACGTAGTTACTGTCTACTGAACGTTAAAGTTATAAATCGCTACCAACGCATTCCATCATTTTGCCGTATTTAGTACTCTCTACCAAAGACGAAGTGTATTGGATTGCTGAGAATTCGACCATCGCCCTGTTGTCTTACGTCTGGTACAAACAGGGTGCGGAAAAACAATGTGAACAGAAGTGCAGAGCAGGAAGACAGCGCCAAACGAAGGAATTTTAGTATTGCAAGTTGAGGTCGCAGTAGAATATTTACGGCGCTTTGCCAACATGACAGCTGTGGTCATTTTCAACATTTTCTACACACACTTATGTTAATTAAGTGGTGGCTCGTTTTTCATTCACTTTGACTTTTTTAAGACATATTGAAAAATGAGACATGGACATCTGGTTCTCTTCATCTCTAAAAAGGTGCAGTGTGGTACGTCAGCTAAGTGCCGTAGACGTGTAAGTGATGCTTTAAATGTATCTTGTTCTCATCGTGACGGTTGTTTATTCCATACAGCCCGTTTACGTATAGATTTTCGGTAAATTAACCATCATTTAGAGCCAACATGCCCGTGTCTGAGATATTAATTACGTTCCGGTACCGCCGAAAATGTGCAGTTGCGACGCGTAGTTGCTATACTCAAATTTCTCTGTTTCATGCTGTCTCTCAACGCCACACTTTTGGTCAAATTGTTTCTATGTGCCCTGTATAACGAGGCTGTATGGCAAACTTCACTGAATCAGCACTGCTTAAGTTTTTCATTTTTTACGTAGACTGCTCGTATGCTACTGTATGACTCCTTCCCTGGTCGTCCCCCTGTAATCAGCCACGTCCCTGGAACGCCAGCACTCGACACACATAATCACGAAACCAGCAGCAGATCCGCGGAATTACACTGTACCGATTGTGAGCATATTTAAACGTTAATCACCAACGTAGGTAGTAGTAATGTAGAAGATGAATTTCTTTTTCCGTTAAGCTTCCGTCTCCTGCAACCGACAGAGCTTCGTCGCTGCGTCAGCGACTGATTGTTGCTGCTAACACCGCGGAACGATGGCAGGTTTGACTCTCCCGCGAGTAATGGTGGTTTTCTGAAATAAACGAAAACGGCAGAGAAATTTATATGCAAGTGTTCGTCATCGAAACCATAGTGAACCCCTAATTAACGCAGCCACTTAATTTTTAATAGTTACGCACAGCATAACCTCGCGTACCCCTCCACTTCCTAGATGCGTGTCCAATCCCACACGTGAATCACACTTGTAGTCGCTGGTAGTTGTCCCATTGTAACGCATTCGAATTGTTCTGTTTCGCACTTCGCACGTTCGTGGGTGGCCTTCTGTCACAGCTGCCTCCAGCTGATGTTACTCTACGCTCCTGAGAAGGAGACGATTCTGTGAGAAAACCGTCTGGAGATCACGTATGGAAATTGTAAATCGTAAAACCTTTTTATCCTAACCAGGTTTAACGCAATTGATACTTTTATTATGCTCAGTTGGATGACATGCGTCGTGCGGAATATGCGTAGCGGTAAGGGGTGGAAGACGTATGAGGACTATAAAAATTCCTCTCGCGTCAGGGCGAAACCTTAAACAAGTACACAGGATTAGGAGATATGTTGTCACCACCCCTCGAGTGTGAAGGTTTGATAAACAAGTTGACAGCGTCGTCTGGTTCGTATCGACGAGGAGTATAATCGCAGTGTGAGAACCTGTCTTATTTCGTGGCAATGTGTCCAGCTGCTGTCTTTGTATATCTACAGACTGCATTCGCATCAGGAAACGGATAAGCAAAAAGATCTATCGTCGGTCTTTACATCCTGCACATGTCGAGTACAGCACTGAGAGTAACAACTAATTTACTGGAAAGGCAATAAAAATTAAAAATAAACTTGCGTCAGCGATATTGTTGTGTCATGTCGCTGGGCAGCGTCGAACGCGAGAACGAAGGCCACCAAAGCTTTATTTTACGGTGCCCGATTGCGTCGTACGTCGCTCGTTGGCGCGTGTGAAACTATGGACACACACCACGTTTCATACGTTAGACAATAGAGATACACATGTAGACGGCAAATGCGTCTATCTTTGCGGTGTTGAGGTTGGAAACCAGGTGGATAAGACAGTTGCTGTATTAAGCACTCATTTCAACAACTGATCTCCTTGCTGTATTGTTGTCACACATGTAGTAATTCAATTAAGCTAATTTCCCCAAGACTCGCAGTGTTAATCAGATAACTACCCTTCTTGCGCTTGGGGCAGGTGGAACGACAGCAAACGTGTCACAAACTGTTCTGACAATTCTTTATTTTTACAAACGACAGAATTCCTGTTCTTGTTGGACTGTGGCTCATTTAGCTAGCCGCTTACACAGACGAGCAAATATCGGCCTGGCAGGAAGCATATAGTTTTCTGGCGGTTTTCTCAGGAGTAGGTGTAATGTGTGCGATTATGCTCTAAGAAGTAAATCCGTGATCATGCAAGGATTTTGAAACATGTAGCTTGTTGAGTCATTTGGGTTAAAATTCTCCATTTTGAAAGAGAGCGTCCAAACTTTCCTCAGTGTTCCGTCGCTGGGGAAACTGTAACGACTTGTGTTTCACGTGTGTTTGTGACGCTCTGCAATCACTTGCATATTTAGCAGTGCCGATAATTCGCTGTAGACACGTCCTTTAGAAATTTTACATATATAGTATACACATCGCTGCAGGCCTTGTTGCCTGATACACAGCCGTGACGTCACAACATGGACACTCTCGCCCTGTTTATCACGACCGACTCTGCAGCGCCACACGTGCAGCCCCTGCCGTCGACAGAGCTCGGCCTTAAACAGTCTTCTTACTAAGACGATACGTTTTGTATTGCAAAACATTTGTCCTGCTATTAAGTTTTAGCATTTAAATGGTGGAATTTTTGTTCTGCTCGTTAGGAAAACGGGGGTTACAAGGCCCAAACGCAAACATTTCCATCGCTTTATTTTCTGCATCGACAATCGAATCGCACAGCCTTTGTTGCCAAAGAGTTTTCATCGTAGTTTGCTTCCTCATCCGCGAAGTAGTGCTGTGATTCTTACACATTCCAGCCACGTATCAAATCAGCATGAAAGTTGCCTTGTGACAATAGAGAAGAAATTTATCATTACTAGATGCTCGTACGAACTTTTCGTGATCGCTCTCCGACGTGTCCGAAAGTCCATACTAGGAAAATGTACCACAAATTGGCACGCATCGCCTAGTAGCTAATCTTTGAAAACCACATCCCAATTAGGGCAAACACAGTTGCTAAGCTAAAACTACTGTGTACTAATGAAATGTTTAATTTGTCTTTAATACACTGACTTTACGTAGGAAAGCGTCTCAGGTACCCAGAACATTTCTGTGAAAGGCGCATGCTACTTTTGTTTCGTTCAGAGCGATGCTTCGAAGTAAATATGAAAACTTGCATTTACTGTTTTGTTTATCCACATACAGTTCCGGAGGCAATATGTAGCAGCTTTCAGTCTAACCAAGTGGGCAACAAATGAAGATGCGCTGTCTTCTGGTCTTAAGAATTGCACCCCTTTGTTTCGACAGATTATCCTTAACCGTTACTCCACGTGGATCACAACGTCACACACGGTTTGCTAGTCTTGTGCCGCAGTTATTCATTGAGGCCAGAAAGGAAAAAAAATACGATTAAATCATTATATATATGAGGTCCTCTCATTCATTTCTGTGCATGTTATTCACTTATCGCCTTACGCATTGCTTCATTTCGGAAGTAAGGAGTGTCTCTAGCTAGTTTCGGTAGCAAACTTTTGCCCACAGCTGAAACTCAGTTTCCAAACTACAGGTGCCATGAAATGAGGTCGCCTTTACTAGTGAGGCGGTGAAGCGATTTCCCAGGTGTGGGTAAATCTTATGCTTTTTACTTTCATTGCTTAAGGGAATTCACTGAAAGAGCATAGTGTTGTCTCCCGTAACCCGTAGGAAACAGTTGTTGTTGTTGTGGTCTTCAGTCCTGAGACTGGTTTCATGCAGCTCTCCATGCTACTCTATCCTGTGCAAGCTTCTTTATCTCCCAGTACCTACTGCAACCTACATCCTTCTGAATCTGCTTAGTGTATTCATCTCTTGGTCTCCCCCTACGATTTTTACCCTCCACGATGCCCTCCAATACTAAATTGGTGATCCCTTGATGCCTCAGAACATGTCCTACCAACCGATCCCTTCTTCTGGTCAAGTTGTGCCACAAACTTCTCTTCTCCCCAATCCTATTCAATACTTCCTCATTAGTTATGTGATCTACCCATCTAATCTTCAGCATTCTTCTGTAGCACCACATTTCGAAAGCTTCTATTCTCTTCTTGTCCAAACTATTTACCGTCCATGTTTCACTTCCATACATGGCTACACTCCATACAAATACTTTCAGAAATGACTTCCTGACACTTAAATCTATACTCGATGTTAACAAATTTCTCTTCTTCAGAAACGTTTTCCTTGCCATTGCCAGTCTACATTTTATAGCCTCTCTACTTCGACCATCATCAGTTATTTTGCTCCCCAAATAGCAAAACTCCTTTACTACTTTAAGTGTCTCATTTCCTAAACTAATACCCTCAACATCACCCGACTTAATTCGACTACATTCCATTATCCTCGTTTTGCTTTTGTTGATTTTCATCTTATATCCTCCCTTCAAGACACCATCCATTCCGTTCAACTGCTCTTCCAAGTCCTTTGCTGTCTCTGACAGAATTACAATGTCATCGGCGAACCTCAAATTTTTATTTCTTCTCCATGGATTTTAATACCCACGCCGAATTTTTCTTTTGTTTCCTTTACTGCTTGCTCAATATACAGATTGAATAACACCCGGGAGAGGCTACAACCCTGTCTTACTCCCTTCCCAACCGCTGCTTCCCTTTCATGTCCCTCGACTCTTATAACTGCCATCTGGTTTCTGTACAAATTGTAAATAGCCTTTCGCTCCCTGTATTTTACCCCTGACACCTTTAGAATTTGAAAGAGAGTATTCCAGTAAACATTGTCAAAAGCTTTCTCTAAGTCTACAAATGCTAGAAACGTAGGTTTGCCTTTCCTTAATCTTTCTTCTAAGATAAGTCGTAAGGTCAGTATTGCCTCACGTGTTCCAGTATTTCTACGGAATCCAAACTGATCTTCCCCGAGGCCGGCTTCTACTAGTTTTTCCATTCGTCTGTAAAGAATTCGTGTTAGTATTTTGCAGCTGTGGCTTATTAAACTGATTGTCCGGTAATTTTCACATCTGTCAACACCTGCTCTCTTTGGGATTGGAATTATTATATTCTTCTTGAAGTCTGAGGGTATTTCACCTGTTTCGTACATCTTGCTCACCAGATGGTAGAGTTTTGTCAGGACTGGCTCTCCCAAGGCCGTCAGTAGTTCCAATGGAATGTTGTCTACTCCGGGGGCCTTGTTTCGACTCAGGTCTTTCAGTGCTCTGTCAAACTCTTCACGCAGTATCGTATCTCCCATTTCATCTTCATCTACATCCTCTTCCATTTCCATAATATTGTCCTCAAGTACATCGCCCTTGTATAGACCCTCTATATACTCCTTCCACCTTTCTGCTTTCCCTTCTTTGCTAAGAACTGGGTTTCCATCAAAGCTTTTGATATTCATGCAAGTGGTTCTCCTTTCTCCAAAGGTATCTTTAATTTTCCTGTAGGCAGTATCTATCTTACCCCTAGTGAGATAAGCCTCTACATCCTTACATTTGTCCTCTAGCCATCCCTGCTTAGCCATTTTGCACTTCCTGTCGATCTCATTTTTGAGACGTTTGTATTCCTTTTTGCCTGCTTCATTTACTGAATTTTTATATTTTCTCCTTTCATCAATTAAATTCAATATTTCTTCTGTTACCCAAGGATTTCTACTAGCCCTCGTCTTTTTACCTACTTGATCCTCTGCTGCCTTCACTACTTCATCCCTCAAAGCTACCCATTCCTCTTCTACTGTATTTCTTTCCCCCATTCCTGTCAATTTTTCCCTTATGCTCTCCCTTAAACTCTGTACAACCTCTGGTTCTTTCAGTTTATCCAGGTCCCATCTCCTTAAATTCCCACCTTTTTGCAGTTTCTTCAGTTTTAATCTACAGGTCATAACGAATAGATTGTGGTCAGAGTCCACATCTGCCCCTGGTAATGTCTTACAATTTAAAACCTGGTTCCTAAATCTCTGTCTTACCATTATATAATCTATCTGATACCTTTTAGTATCTCCAGGGTTCTTCCATGTATACAACCTTCTATCATGATTCTTAAACCAAGTGTTAGCTATGATTAAGTTGTGCTCTGTGCAAAATTCTACCAGGTGGCTTCCTCTTTCATTTCTTCCCCCCAATCCATATTCACCTACTACGTTTCCTTCTCTCCCTTTTCCTACACTCGAATTCCAGTCACCCATGACTATTAAATTTTCGTCTCCCTTCACTATCTGAATAATTTCTTTTATTTCATCATACATTTCTTCAATTTCTTCGTCATCTGCAGAGCTAGTTGGCATATAAACTTGTACTACTGTAGTAGGTGAGGGCTTCGTATCTATCTTGGCCACAATAATGCGTTCACTATGCTGTTTGTAGTAGCTTACCCGCATTCCTATTTTCCAATTCATTATTAAACCTACTCCTGCATTACCCCTATTTGACTTTGTGTTGATAACCCTGTAGTCACCTGACCAGAAGTCTTGTTCCTCCTGCCACCGAACTTCACTAATTCCCACTATATCTAACTTTAACCTATCCATTTTCCTTTTTAAATTTTCTAACCTACCTGCCCGATTAAGGGATCTGACATTCCACGCTCCGATCCATAGAACGCCAGTTTTCTTTCTCCTGATAACGACATCCTCTTGAGTAGTCCCCGCCCGGAGATCCGAATGGGGGACTATTTTACCTCCGGAATATTTTACCCAAGAGGACGCCATCATCATTTAATCATACAGTAAAGCTGCATGCGTAGGAAACACGATAAGAAGTATTACAGTCTTCCGAGTCAACTACAATTAAGAAAAGCAATTGATTATCGTAATCGCAATTGTTTCCCGTTCACCGGTCTGTAGTTCTTCAGCATGAGATAAACGGAGAATTAAAATGACGTGGTGTTTATAAATTGCCGCGAAACCTGCTGTGGGCTGAAACTTCGAAATTTCGTTACAACAGGGAACGGAGTTGCTAGCGACGACATTCTTGGGTCAGACGCTGTCCGTGTTCTTGCCGAGTTAAACTTGAGTACCGATTCAGGATTATTTTATAAAGCACCATCGCCCTTTTTTTTTGGGCGGGGGGGGGGGGGCGTATCACTGTCAACGTGCTGCCAGGAAACATGTCGATGTCTCGATGTCTGCGACGCTGTTTGCCCACGTCGGGACGTACGTGACTCGACGAGTTACTCTGGACAACAGCTGCTGTCCAGGTAGAAATTACAGTTGCGAAATCTGATCTGTGCGGCCTCTCTCTCATGACAGGATACGACAAGCCATTGTATGAAATAAAGAAGTCTGGATCCCTCGGTTTTGCGTTGATAACAGTGCTGCTAATATTTTTGCTTAAACACAAGTGCGAAATATTATACATAGTTAAGCCGAATATATTTTTCCGTCAGTTCTCCATCTCCTGCGGCCGACAGAGCTTTGCCACTGCCTTAGCGACTGACTGTCGCTGCTGGCGCTCCGAAAGGTCGGCGGTTCGACTCTCTCGCGAGTGATGGCTGTTTTATGACGTGAGTGAAAACGGGAAAATTTTTTTAAATCTACCCTCAGCAGTACGTCGTGTCGCCCGCCATTTACGAGATGCGTATCCATTCCAACTCGTGAATCACACGCCTGGTCGCTGGCCAGCTGCACCATTTTAAAGCATCCGGACACTGCTGTCTCGCAGTCCGCACAGTCATGGCTGGCCTTCTGTCACAGCTGCCTCCAGCTGATGGTATCCTCAACTTCTGAGAACGAGGAGGTTGTGTGAGAAAGCCTTCCAGGAAACACGTATAGAAATCGTGAAAAACACCGTCAAAACATTTTTATCCGGGTCAGTTAATGCACTAGATTCTGTTTTATTATGCTCTCCTGGATCACACGCGTTGCGTTGTAAGAGATGTTACGTATTTACCCTCCAAGGTTATGGAGACTTGTAACGGCTAGAAAGATTCATCTTGAGTCAAGGCGAAGTCTTAATCATATACACATTATCAGCGTATACTTTGTCAACAGACATCGATTGTGAAGATGTATTAAAAGTAGTCGACAATATCACCTGTTTTGTGCCGATGCGGAATTTAAACGCAGTGTGTCCATCAGTTGCTTCTCTGTTTCGACAGATTCCATTCGTAACTGGAAGCAGATAACAGAATATCTATCCAGGACCTTCACACACTGCACCTGTGAGGACAAAGGACACGTTCAAGTCAAACAGTAATTCACTGACAAGACGATAGAAAATTGAAACAAAAAATGTGTCTCATCCATATCCTTTTGTCGTGTTTGCTGGGCAGAGCCGGTCAC
Source organism: Schistocerca nitens (assembly GCF_023898315.1). NCBI lineage: Eukaryota > Metazoa > Arthropoda > Insecta > Orthoptera > Acrididae > Schistocerca > Schistocerca nitens. Next base: position 71,044,696 of record NC_064624.1, read on the forward strand.
GAGATCGAGCGCCACAAAAGCTTTATTGACGGTGCGTGAATGCGTTATATGCTGGTCGTCGGCCTGTGTAAAACTTTGGACACAAACCATGTTTCGTAGCTTCGGCCAGTCTCGAAATTCTGCCGTAGTGTCCTTCATATGCTTGCGATGTATTAAAACATTCTCACAAATTTCTTGACTGTCACGTAAAACAAAAGTTATTATTTTGATTTCCTCTTATCAAACGTGCTTTTTATCAGTCGTGTTTCGATTGTCGACACCGCAAAGTTGTCCCACAAGTCAGTGCGGTTTGTATGTCTACGTACTCTTTCTAAATCATTGCCCACTATGGGACAAGCACATCTACGGGACATCTGTTACGATACAATTATCATCTAGTATTCGAATCTCTGATTTGTCAGTAATATACACATTTAGCGAGGTGCACGCGATTTTCAAATCGTTTCTGTGACAGTAAAATAGCAGGTCTGTTAATACATTCCACATAGGGCCGTCTTTGGAAATCGATCTGCGAATAGCAGTTTAGTCTTACAGGGAAAAACTGCGATGTCGATGCTGGAAATGTCCTTACAACCACAGCCAACCTCTCGCTTAGTGGCAAAGGCTCCGGCACACAACAGTGACTTGTGACAAAAACATCCCCTTACTCCGTGTACGGCGGTGTGAATGTGTCTTTACTCGACCAGAAGTTTTCCTGCCTTCCCTAATCGCTCAATCTCTTCAGATGCAAAACGCTTCCACCAGTGCCCGCCCCGCATTTCTTTCGACAACGAGCGCAATCCTGGCCGGTTAATAAGGCAGCCACGAACGCTTTAATGGGCCTGGATAAGGCTTCTGAACATCCTTTCACGTGTGATCTCACACTCTTCCATCTTGTATTTTCAGTGGCGTCCGTAAGAATTCGTACTCTACATTACTTGTTGACTTCTTCCTTTCACAATACGAAAACACCGCCTAGTTCGTTCCATCGTCGACAGTTGCTCAGCAGAGACCCTGGCTGTAAAACGGGTGATGCTTGCAACGTACCGCAGACGTTCGCTCCGGCTAGTAGAATCGATTGAGGTTTAACATGTAAGCATGACTACAGAAAATTGGTTTCCGAAATTTTGGTCATCTTAATGTTGTGTCCCGCGTAGACGCAGTCTCTTTCGCGCCCTTCATTTTTACTGCTCAATACAAATATGGAAACTCGCAGCAAGTACCAGATTCTCTTAGCCCACCTTGATGGAGGGCTAGAAGCAATATTCACCACATTTCAGTATTGTCAAAACAGTTAATAAGTAGAATACTGTTTGCCTCTGGTCACGAGAAGAAATAAGGGCTACTTGGTACGCGCTTCAGCCCGGAACCGCGTTGCTGCTACGGTCGCTGGTTCGAATCCTGCCTCAGGCATGGATTTGTGTGATGTCCTTAGGTTAGTTAGGTTGAAGTAGTTCTAAGTCTAGGGGACTGATGACCTCAGATGTTAAGTCCCATATGCTTAGAGCCGTGTGAACCATTTTGAGATACTTGGTTCCATAGAGTATCGTCCTTGTGTCGTGGATATATTTCGAACTAACACAGTATTCATCAGTCTCTGAAACCTCACTTCCACATCAATTTGCAGTAGGATTTAGGATCATGTACTGTACTCGAACATTATGAATCACCTTGAAGAAAATGACTTTTGATACATAACCATCACGGATTCAGAAAATATCGTTCTTGTGCAACACAGTACGCTCTTTATTCCCATGAAGTAATGAGTGCTGTGGACAAGGAATCTCAGATCGATTCCATATTCCTAGATTTCCTGAAGGCTTTTGATACCGTTTCTCACAAGCGATTATTAATCAAATTGCGTGCGTATACACTATCATCTCAGTTGTGTGACTGGATTCGTGATTTACTCTCAGAGAGGTCACAGTTCGTAGTGATAGACGGTAAATCATAGAGTAGAACAGAAATATCTGACGTTCCGCAAGGTAGTGTCATAGACCCTCTGCCGTTCCTGATTTACGTAAATGATGTAGATGATAATCCGAGCAGGCCCCTTAGATTGTTTGCAGATGACGCTGTAATTTACCGACTAGTAAAATAATCAGATGATCAATTCCAATTACAAAATGATCTACAGATAATTTCTGTATGGTGCGAAAAGTGGCAATTGGCACTAAACAATGAACAGTGAGAGGTCATCCACATGGGTGCTAAAAGAAATCCTATAAATTTTGGGTATACGATAAATCGCACAAATCTAAGGGCTGTCAAGTCGACTAAATACCTAGGAATTACAATTACGAGTAACTTAAATTGGAAAGATCACATAAATAATATTGTGGGGAAGGCGAAACAAAGACTGCGCTTTGTTGGCAGAAGAAGCGACAAACCCACTAAAGAGACAGCCTACATTACCCTTGTCCGTCCCCTGCTGGAATATTGCTGCACGGTATGGGATCCTTACCAGGTAGGATTGACGGAGGACATCCAAAGAGTGCAAAGGAGGGCAGCTCGTTTCGTGTTATCGTGCAATAGGGGTGAGAGTGTCACTGATATGATACGCGAGTTGGACTGGCAGCCACTGAAACGAAGGCGGTTTACTTTGTGGCGAGATCTATTTACGAAATTTCAGTCAGCAACTTTCTCTTCCGAATGCGTAAATATTTCACCCACCTACGTAGGGAGAAATGTTCATCATAATAAAATAAGAGAAATCAGAGATCGAACGGAAAGATTGAGGTGTTCCTTTTTCCCAAGCGCCATTCGAGAGTGGAATGGTAGAGAAGTAGTATGAAAATGGTTCGATGAACCCTCTGCCAGGCACTTAAGTGTGAATTGCAGAATAATCATGTCGATGCAGATGTAGATAGACGCTATAAATTTATTTCGTCTTCATTCACGATGATAAATGCAATGTGATCGACCCATTTAAATGTTTTGTTTAATTTTGAACGCTTCGGCAACTGACCAACGGTGCACGCTTTCATTAATGCCGATTCTGTAGGTTCTCGTACGTTGCCTCATAACAGCGTGGCAGGCACTCTTTACTCGAGGACTCACTCTTTGTAATCAAGAAACGTATGTCACGTCTACTTCCCTAGCGCTTCGATAAACATGTCACATTTCCTTTTAAGTAGTTACTGTCTACTGAATTGTAAACTTACAAATCTCTACCAACGAATTCCGCCATTTTTCCGTTGTTGGCACTTTCTACCAAAGATAAAGTGTACTGGACTCCTGAGAATTCGAACAACATTTGTAACGCACCGTCTGGCATATACAGGGCGGGGAAAAACAATTTGACCAAAAGTGTGGGTCACAAAGACTGTATCAAATGAAGGAATCTGAGTACAGAAAATGCAGGTCGCTGTTAAATATTTAAGGCGCTATGCCAGCATGAAAATGGTGATCAGTTAGAACATTTTCTGTACATACTCATGTTAATTAAGTGGTGTCTCATTTTTCACTCATTTTGACCTTTTAAGATATATCCAAACAAGGGAGTACCCAGGATCTGAACTAGGTGGGGAGGGCAGGTCATACTAGTCTCAAGAAACAAGGACTCGAGACAACATACAACACTTCTTATTAAATAAAACAGTAAACTAATAAAAAACTGCGAATATCTTCTGGGGGGGGGGGGGGGGGCGCAGCTGCATCAGCGGTCAATTGTTGCTGTTGGCGCCACGGAATGATGGCAGTTACATCCAGTGTTACTCCGGAGTAACTGCGCTTCTGTTAAAGCAATGAAAACAAAGAAGTAACGGACGGGGCCACTAGGAATCAAACAGTACGTTTCTGTTAGTTTCATGCGGTGACAATTTTGAACGATGAGCTTCGTGATGCGATTGAGTTAACAGCAATTACACAAACCCAGGTTTTAAGTTGGGCCCTCCACGGACAAACTCACTAAAGTTATCGTCCTTGCCAACTTTCATATTACACACTACTGAATTACACGATTTCTTAGGAACTACACGTAACTGAGCCTGTAATTCATGACGAAGCTGACTGTTACTACTACTACTCGTATTTTTCTTAACGAATGAGCAAAATGCTCACACGAGATAGCAGTCTTGCGTCTGTCATGCAATCATCCGGGACACATTTCCTCCAGCCTGAACATTTCCTTTTCCGACACAGGAAATGATTTGACAATTACCTCTACATGTAATTCATATTTAACTTTATGAACTGAATATTTAGTAGAAGGGCGAACCGAATTACGTACTGCATAGTGTGAATGAATGCTGCAATTTTGGCGGCAACAGCGAGAAATAGGCACAAAATACTAAGACTTGGCTACAGAAGTCCGCCATCATAGGGCTGTAGTGACAGCTGAGTCGTCCGTGAAATCTTAACGGCGGCCACAGCGGCTGAGGCGCGTCTACAGACGTAGCAGCAGCCCACACTGACGTGTGACGTCCCTGTCTCCGTAGACAAAGCGGGACGTGTTTCGCTGTATCTAATCATTTAATCGTCTTTATCGACCACTTTTATATTTACTCACCTTTCAACTCCAGTATATTTTCTCGGTATCAATACACTCAATTTAAGCGCGCTGTATAATACTTTTTTACGAGCAGTATGATCATAAACAATTTTACATTCAATTTTTGTCGGATACTTATTCGCTAGCTGCCGCCTTTCCTCTTTCTACACACAGTAAGCATCAAGTAAATTACGTGTACCTTTCAAACTTGGCTCGCTTTTACCGGGTACATCTTTAGCAATATTCGGTGCGAAACATATCTTTATAATTTATATGCAAAATGCGATCTTCCACGTATGAGACAGATGTCACTCCGTATATCTGATTAAGAGAAACGTTGGAGTCCCTTCATACTCAAGCTAGCGGACTAATGTCCGAAACTCCAAACACAGCACGATTTCGCGTCTCCTGCCAGTTGTAAGTTGCATTCCAGTACCGTGTCCCAATCACTGAGCAGTTACGCCGATTTCAATCTGTCCACACGGTGCCATCCATATCGCCGCCCACAGATTTCTGGATACTCTTCCTACGTAACATAACTTGCCCGGCCTTTGCCTCCCGCTGCTGTTGATGTAGTTCAGACTTCCCGTTCCAAGATCCGCCAGACAGTCGGTCGCTCGCAACACATTGATTCGCTACCGCTTTCTCTGAATTCTGCCGCCGGTTGTTAGTTTAGATCATTCTCCATTCAGATAACGTTCCTTCCAGCGTCGCATCTGACGGCTGCTGGCTGCTGTCACTCCATGCCACGAGTGGTGCCTCTTTACTGAAGAACTGAATAAAAAATAATGAATCGTATTATTTTAAGTACTTGAAAAGTATACTTCATAGGGACTAGACTCGCACCTATCACTGAAATCAAATGTTTCCTCTAAAAAAATTTATATATATATATATATATATATATACACACACTCCTGGAAATTGAAACACCGTGAATTCATTGTCCCAGGAAGGGGAAACTTTATTGACACATTCCTGGGGTCAGATACATCACATGATCACACTGACAGAACCACAGGCACATAGACACAGGCAACAGAGCATGCACAATGTCGGCACTAGTACAGTGTATATCCACCTTTCGCAGCAATGCAGGCTGCTCTTCTCCCATGGAGACGATCGTAGAGATGCTGGATGTAGTCCTGTGGAACGGCTTGCCATGCCATTTCCACCTGGCGCCTCAGTTGGACCAGCGTTCGTGCTGGACGTGCAGACCGCGTGAGACGACGCTTCATCCAGTCCCAAACATGCTCAATGGGGCACAGATCCGGAGATCTTGCTGGCCAGGGTAGTTGACTTACACCTTCTAGAGCACGTTGGGTGGCACGGGATACATGCGGACGTGCATTGTCCTATTGGAACAGCAAGTTCCCTTGCCGGTCTAGGAATGGTAGAACGATGGGTTCGATGACGGTTTGGATGTACCGTGCACTATTCAGTGTCCCCTTTACGATCACCAGTGGTGTACGGCCAGTGTAGGAGATCGCTCCCCACACCATGATGCCGGGTGTTGGCCCTTTGTGCCTCGGTCGTATGCAGTCTTGATTGTGGCGCTCACCTGCACGGCGCCAAACACGCATACGACCATCATTGGCACCAAGGCAGAAGCGACTCTCATCGCTGAAGACGACACGTCTCCATTCGTCCCTCCATTCACGCCTGTCGCGAAACCACTGGAGGCGGGCTGCACGATGTTGGGGCGTGAGCGGAAGACGGCCTAACGGTGTGCGGGACCGTAGCCCAGCTTCATGGAGACGGTTGCGAATGGTCCTCGCCGATACCCCAGGAGCAACAGTGTCCCTAATTTGCTGGGAAGTGGCGGTGCGGTCCCCTATGGCACTGCGTAGGATCCTACGGTCTTGGCGTGCATCCGTGCGTCGCTGCGGTCCGGTCCCAGGTCGACGGGCACGTGCACCTTCCGCCGACCACTGGCGACAACATCGATGTACTGTGGAGACCTCACGCCCCACGTGTTGAGCAAGTCGGCGGTACGTCCACCCGGCCTCCCGCATGCCCACTATACGCCCTCGCTCAAAGTCCGTCAACTGCACATACGGTTCACGTCCACGCTGTCGCGGCATGCTACCAGTGTTAAAGACTGCGATGGAGCTCCGTATGCCACGGCAAACTGGCTGACACTGACGGCGGCGGTGCACAAATGCTGCGCAGCTAGCGTCATTCGACGGCCAACACCGCGGTTCCTGGTGTGTCCGCTGTGCCGTGCGTGTGATCATTGCTTGTACAGCCCTCTCGCAGTGTCCGGAGCAAGTATGGTGGGTCTGACACACCGGTGTCAATGTGTTCTTTTTTCCATTTCCAGGAGTATATATATATATATATATATATATATATATATATATATATATATATATATATATTCTCTTACTACGAGTATACAACGACAGTGCAGATGGCGCGGTATAAGCAGATTTACCAAAGTCTTTATTAGCAAGTTCAGCTACATGGTAGGTGCGATAGGCAATAATGTCTCTATCAACAAAACTTTCAAGTCCACCAACACTAGGTACACCACTACCACCACGTACAACAGCTACTGTGAGCCTACCATTGCCGTGTGAAAATGTATCATTAAGGTCAATACTAAAATTAAGTCTACAACCACAGAAAACACAAGGTCCATCGACAAGTGCAGTAGCAGCGACACTCTTGACTGGTATACGGTTCTTCTTATCGCCTGCTGTTGTAGCAAACTCTATGTTCTCGATGGTTTTATAGACTGTTTGTCTTGCACGTCGAATGTATTTATTTCGATTCTATTACAAAAGAAGTACAAAACATGAACTTATTTCATGTCTTAATATGCTACTACTTATTTGAAAGCGCTGACCAACGCTTTCCTCGAGAACGAAGACAGTCTGAAATTTATTCTGCGCCTCCTGACTGCGTTATACGACATTCTCTGTCGTCGCAGTCTTGTCCGCTCACACTATCTCATTTTATCTTCTTTCATACTGATAGGCTACAGCTTTACCTCATGGCCCACAATAAGAGGTTTCTATTTCTTGAAAGTGCACGATTCCGATCGGAACTGGCGGTATCGAAAGACGCCTTCTTATGGCGCCCCGTGTTGCAGAAGTTAACTGCCAAAGAAATTACAGAAGACGCAGTGTTGTCGATGGCCGATAGATGGCAGTATTCGATTTGCGGTGTTACACTTTGATGTAGGGAATAAGACGTTGAAACGGAATAAACAGCGCGAAAAGAGTATGTCTGCGGACGCAGTTCTGTCACAGAACGATCAAGGACCGTGTACATAACATGGACACGGATATTCTGATATCTTTTTATAGAAAATTATACATGTCGAACTGAGGAGAAATGTTAAACGTAAAAATGAAGCATTTGTTTCTCTGTGTTTCCACTTTGAAAAAGTAACGGTATGTTAATAATCGCTTTCATTGTGTCAAACAAAATATGAAACGTTCTTTAACAGTTCTACATACGGCTAACAAATCTGCTTTTCAGAAACCGATCTGCCACTACCGCTTCTGGTTCGTCATGTAAACGATATCATACCGATTCACGAAACATGGTCACCTATGCCAGTTTGCGTGCTATATTTTGAAGGGAAAAAACACTACCACAGCATTCCATTATTTTACCGTTTTCGTTAGTTGGATGTGAGGGGGGACCAGACAGCGACGTAATCGGTCCCATCGGATTAGGGAAGGACGGGGAAGGAAGTCGGCCGAGCCCTTTCAAGGGAACCATTTCGGCATTTTCCTGTAGCGATTCAGGGAAATACGGAAAACCTAAATCGGCCAGACGAGGGCTTGAACAGCCGTCCTCGCTCGGTCTACCGTTTTAAGGACTTTCATTTTATCGAAGAATAAGTACGGAGCTCCTGAGATTGCGGGCAGCACCCTTGTCACGTCACGTCTGGCATGTGTAACGCTGCTAGGTGACAAAACATCGCTCAAACACCACTGCTTACGTTTGCCTTTCTTCACATACGTCACTGAATGAATTCCAGAAGAGATGTCGGCCTATGTTCCGCCACGCCACTCGAACGCCGCCACGGGTTACACAAAATCGGAAAACCAGCGCCGGTTTCGCGTAATGACACGGTACTGGCTTCGAGCACATTTAATCGCGTTTGCAAATCGTAGAAATATAGAAGCTGAGTTTATTTTTCCGTTAGTTGTCCGTCTCCTGCTGTCCACAGAGCTTTGTCGCTGTCTCAGCAGCGACTGATTGTTGCTGCTGGCGCTCCAAAATATCGGCAGTTTACAGCTTTCTCGCGAATAATGGCGGTTTTATGGGGAGAATGAAAACGGAAAAAATGATAGTAAATGCACAACCACCAGTCAAACTTTACATTTTTCGGCGTTAGAAACGAGTAAACCTTTAAACGGTAAATAACGTCGGCGGGGCACACATAACTGTATTTAGTCTATATAAATCCACATTTGGAGTTAGGCCTTCCACACACAAACTTGCAAAAGTAATCTTTCTGGCCAATCGAAATTGCGGATCGTATTCTTCAATCAAAAATGCTACTGTCTTCCACTAATCACTTCTGGCGTCGTGCTAGCATAACTGTTCCGCCTCCCTACAGCAAACGATTGTGTCCTGTATTAAACACTGTCCACATATAAATACATTTCAATATTTTCGCAATAGCAGTGGAAGAGATATAGAGGTTTATTGTCTTCTTACTTCTTAATTATCATGTCTGCAGTCACATACGTTATGTGAGCTTCGAGCACCGGTTTGTTAACATGGAGTGATAATGTTTTATTGCTGTGAAACAGCGGTCAAAACTCGTATGCAGACGTGGAAAGCGAATCGCAAAGGTCGTCGTTCGTTCCAGCAGAAACTACCCATCATATTCTTCGGTAGAAAATAATACTAACTTATATAAGCGACAATAGTTTCCATAATCGTTCTCTTTCAATTGCTATATTATGTTTCGTAAACTCATCATCGTAATTAGTTCAGAGATTTTCGTTTCTTCATCAATACGTAAACGATCAATTACAAAGACGTGAAAACAGACCTGTGCCGAAAATTCCGTTACAAATGGGACCGGAGTGCATAGCAGCGACATTGTTGTGACACACGCCCTATAAGACGTGAATAACAAATCAAGGTTCGGACGAATCTCTCCGTCGCCTATTTCTGGACCAGCCGACTGCAGCCGTGCTGGCAAAGAAGGTGTCGATGTCTGCGACGCTGGTTGGTTCCATCATGCTTGAAACGTTATCAGGTCTTGGAGATCCTCTGCAGCTTCTCAACGCTAAGACAATAACCGCCGTGTCAGTAAAAGTTACTGCTGTACGTTCTCATCTCTGCGGCCTGTCATTTCACGGAACAGATGTACCTCGGTTTTACCTGAATATATATAAAGTAAAATAATATTCCCAAAACACTACGGCGAATATTTAAGTCTATTGCTAACTGTTTTTTCGCATTAAACATATTCACGTTTCGTTGTACCCTCTCTGTTTTCACATGTGTTTGTGGCCGTCGGCAAGCAAATGCACCAATAATAGTGCAGGAAACTTGCCGCCGTCAAACCAGCGTTGGAGACGATTTTGCTTGCCTAGAATGCTGCCTATGAATGTTTACGTGTATTCTAGAACCGACACAGCTTAGTCTGTTATTGGTCACACTAAGAAAATACATTTAGCACTCGAAAAGTTCAGTCGTTTTAAGTAGTTAAGGAGTTTCAAGGGCATAGTTTTTGTTTGGCTGTACCTTTGGTACACTCTAAAATTATCTCAGAGGTGTTTATGTAACCGTATGCAACTCTGTCGCTTACATATAATTTATCTGGCCTAAACTTGTGTTTTATTAGCTGACTGCTTGAGATATTTTCCTTAATATGGCATCTTCCATTGCGATGCGGTGCTGCGGCCACATGTTTAAAAGAGTCTTAACAATCGTCGTGATGATAATGGGAAGACAAAAAGTTGTCGTCATTATTGTATGCCGTGTTCTCAAGAGCTTAGTGCGTAACCCTGCAGTTTCTTTGTGACACCACTTCATTAACTAAAGACCACGACAGGCGTCTCTTGCTGATACTCTATGGTGACGTCATAACATCCAGACTCCCGTCTGATTCATTACGAACAGTTCTGTACTGCCACATATGCTAGCCCTGAAATCGAGTGAACAGGGCTTTTTTGCTTCTCACTACTCTAAAAAGATCCATGCTTTTCTGAAGAGATGATTTTTTCCATTTAATACGACTCTTTTCTTTTCTAGTATTGGTATTAACACACTTTGAAAGCGTGTAAATGGTGGATATCTGTCCGATTGTGTTTAACTCACCGGGCTACAAGCGCAAAACTTATTCACTTCATGGCTTTATGTTCGCCTCGACAAAAGGATCAAGTGATCTCTGTTGGCTACATGCTAATAATATTCCTGCTGCGTCTTGCAACTGGAAATTCTATCGCAGTCGGTTTCACATTCTTGCTATATGTTAAAACAAACCTGCAGCATTTTGATGACCACGAAAACCAAAGCTGTAATTTTTATTTCCCCTTATTAGACGTGCTATCCTTCGTGTTTCAACAGTCGACATCGGAAAGCTGTACCACAAGTTGGCGAGATTTGTATATCTACATACTCCCTCGAAGTTACTGCCCAATGTGGGAAAAACACATCTGCGGTACATTTGCGATGATAGAATTGTTCTCTAGTATTCGAATCTCCGATTTCCCAGTAATATACTTACGTAGGGAAGCGTATCTGGTACTCAGTCTGTTTCTGTGAACGTCAAATAGTAGGACTGCTACTGCGTAGTGCATAGGGCCGTCTTAGCAAACCGATCTGCCAATAGCTGTTCTGTCTTATTACGCAAACTCTGTGATATCGATCCTGGAAATGTGCTTATGACCACAGCCAGCCTCTCGCATAGTGGCGAGGGCTACGGCAAACAGTGGCCGGTGCTAAGACACCCCCTAAATCAGTGCACAGCGGGGTGAATGTGTCTTCACTCTCTGAGAAGTTTTGTAGCCATACCTAAACGCCTGATGCTTTTTGGTGAAATATGTTTGCAGCAGTGCCCATATCCCGCTTCTTTCCACAACGAGCGTAATCCTGATCGCGTAACAATTCATCTATGAACGCTTCAATCGCCGTGCACGAGACTTTTGAACCATGCGTGTAAAAATTATGTATCACGGGACATCGACGTTTGTTGACACTAGCAAAGCCGATTAATGCTTAACATATAACCACATGGTTAGAGAAAATCGGATTCCGAGATTTTCCTCATCTGAATGTTGTGTTCCGTGTTGTCCTCGTCTGTGTCCGTTCATCTTGATTGCTGAGTAAAAAAAATAGAAACTTGCAGCAGGTATTAGATACCTACATGGAGGACTTCAGGCAAAATTCACCACATTTCAGTCAAAACTGTAAATAAATAGAACAAATGAGGGCAACTGGGCTAAGTTGTGTTTCATTGTCGGTGCATTGGGAACTGACCAATGGTGCATTGTCTCTCGTTTCATTAATACCGATGCTGCAGCGGCTCATATGTTGCCCCATAATAATGTGACAGACGCTTTTGTCACGACATTTATACATTTACTACTTCGGTCGAGGACTTTTTGTAATCAAGAAAGATATTTTTCATCTTACATAGTAACACCATGGTTAAACGTATCGCATTTTCTTTCACGTACTTACCGTCTACTTAATTTTAAAGTCGTACGTTGCTACCAACGCATTACGTCATTCTGCCGTTTCCAGCAGTTTCTACGGGCTCTTGAGAATTCGACTATCATTACGTCATTTGCTACGACATACTTACGTTAATTAAGTGGTGACTAATTTTTTGACTCATTTTTCATTTACTTTGATCTTTTAAGACATCTTCAAACATTGGACTTACCATCTTAACGCATCTGCACAGTTCCTGTTTCGCACTCCACACATTCGTGGATGGCCTTCTGTCTCAGCTGCCTCCAACTCTACGCTTCTGAGATGGAGGCGATTCTGTGAGAAAATCTTCCGAAAAATATGTGTAAAAGTCGTCAAAAATACCGTCAAAATATTTTTATCCTAGCCAATTAACACATGTGATACTTTTATTATGCTCAGTTGGATGACACGCGTTGTACGGAATAGGAACAGCAGTAATGGGCGGAACGCATTTACACTCCATGGTTTTGAAGACATAGATCCTAATGGATAGAAAAATTGCTCTGGAGTCAAGGCGAAGTGTTAATTACGCACGTAGGATTAGCGCATATGTTGTCTCTAGCCACCGCTTGTGAACATGAAATAATCAAGTTGACTTTTTTTTTCTTTATTGTGTTTTCATTCCCCTGCCCCATATGGGCAGGGGAGGGATGTCAGCAGCACAATCCGCCGCTCTTCAGTAATCAAGTTGACAGCATCATCTGCTTTTTATGTATGGGAAATTCAAACGCAGTGCGAGAACCTGTTTTACTTCGGTGTAATGGATCCCACTGTTCACCTTCTGTTTCTACAAATTACATCCGTTAAACGGTAACAGATAAAAAACGATCGGTTAAGTCACTGAAAAGGATATGACAAGGGAAAAGATCGTGTCATAGATATTGTTCTGTCACGTCGCTGGGCAGCGCCGATCGGAAAAACGAAGACCACCAAAGCTTTATTGTACGTTACCTGACTGCGTTATACGCCGCTGGTTGGCGCATGTGGAACTGTGGACACACACCACGTATCATGTGTTCGACCAAAACAGAGATACACATATACACGGCGCATGCATCAATCCTTGGCGTGTTTAGGTTCGAAACCAAATGGATTAGACAGTTACATTGTCTATACATGGAATCAAGTACTGATTTCAACAACTAACCTTGTTGTATTAGTGTCAAACATGTAGTAATTGAATTAACCTACTTTCCCCAAGAGTCGGAATGTTTAATGCGATGACAATCCGTGTTACGTTTGGCCAGGTGGAACGCCAGCAAACGTTTCAAACACTGCCGTGACAATTCTTTTCTTTTTCATAAACGACAGAATTGCAGCAATTCGATGGCTCATTTAGCTGGCCGCTTCCACAGAATAGGTTTGGCGGGAAGCACGTAGCCTTCTGGCCATTTCCTCAGGAGTGCGTATCATGTGTGGCATTATGTTTTAAGAAGTGACATCTCCGCCATGTCCGATTTTGACACGGAATAAAGAGCTATGACTTCTGCTTAAGCCAGTGCAGATACCGACACAATATCGAGATAAGAAGCGTGGTGTACCAGAAAACGCTACTTGGCTTTTGTTTCACGCGTGTTTGTGGCGGTCGGCAAGCACTTCCGTCATAAGAGACAGCGGCAGCTCATCGCTGTCTGCCCGGCTCTAGAAACGCAGATGCAGATGTGGAGACCTGCTCTGGAAAATCTGCGTATGTGCTATACACATCGCGTTGCCTGATACACAACGGTGATGTTATAACATCTGCACTCGCATCCTCTTTATTACGACGACTCTCAAACGTCACATATGCCGCCCCTACCTTACGCTCTTATCACAAGATGGTACGTTTAGTGTTCCAAAATATTCCTCTATTATCAAGTTTAAGCGTTTAAAAAGGGGTACTCCTCGTTGAGCGAAGACTTCGTATACGTTTCTAACATATAAATGGGGTATAACTAAGACGTCGTTTGCAACATTGCGGGTTACAAGTGCCAAACCTACAAATTAGCATCGGTTTGATTTCCGTCTCAACAATCGAATCGCGCAACTTCTCTTGCCAAAGTGTTGCATCTCCCTCCGCAAAGTAGTTCTGCGACGTCTTACACATTCCGGCCACGTATCAAATCAGTATCAAAGTTGCCTTTGAATGCCAAAGAATAAATTTGTCATTTATATCTGCTTCTACCAAATGTGTTGTGCACTGTCCGTCGTGTTTAAAGAGTACTGACTAGAAAACTGTAGTAGAAATTGGCGCCAAACGTAAATGTGCGTAATCTGTGAAAACCGTGACACAGTTTCGGGAAACACGGTTAATGTACTACAATAACTTTGTAGTACTAGAATTTTTAATTTGTCAATGATATAACGACTTTTAAGTAACATAGCGTCTGTTGCACTAAGAAAATTTTCATAAATAATGCATACTACGGCTCTTTTGCTTCGAAGTACACATCGAAACTTTTAGCCACTATTAAAGTTTTGGAGCCAGTGCAGATATGGTTCTGGAGGAAGAATTTAGCTGCTTTTAGTTTAGTCAGAATCGGTAACATATTGGTAGTATACAAAGGTACGTTGTCTTCTGGTCAGAATAAATTGATAGCACCTCTTTGTTCCGACAGATTATACTTCGCCGTTCCTGCACCTACAACCACCACGTCACTCTAAGTTACTGTTCTGCCGTTGGTCTATAGTGAGACCAGAAAGAAATAAAATACACCTGATATCAGTCTACTTAGCGGAGTCATTCGTTTCCGTGTGTGTTACTCACCTCTCACTCTGTGCACTGCTCTATTTGGGAACTGAGGAAGCGTCGGTAGCAAACTTTTGTCAACGGCTGAATCTCCGTTTTCATACTGGAGGTCTTCCGTACAAGCGAGACGATGAAACGATTTGCCAACTCGGGGTAAATCTGTCTTTTAGTTTCATTGCTTAGGGGAATAGACTGAAACAGCATGGTGTTGTCTCCCTTAATCCACAGAAAACACGATAAGAAATGTTAAGAAAAGCCTTGAGCTTATCATCATAAGCGCAGTTCTTCCCATTTCACTGCCCTGTAATTCGTCAGAGTCAGGTAACGGACAGTTAAAGTGACTCGTAGTTGACAATAAATTGCTGCGAAAACAGCTGTGGGCCTAAAATTCCGTTACAACGGGGAACGGAGTTGATCGCTACGGCATTCTTGCGTCAGACGCTGTCTGTGTTCTTGTCGAGCTGAACCTTAGTAGCAGTTCAGGATCACTGTAGAAATGTCCATCGCCATTTTTTTCGGTACCGCATCACTACCGTCGTGCTGCCAGAGAAGGTGTCGACGTCTTCGACGCTGTTTCCCCACGTCGGGACGCAAATGATTCGACGAACTGCTCTGCAGAACAGCCGCTGTATAGGGTGAAATTATTTTTGCGAATCTGAACTGTGCGCCCTCTCTGATGACAGGAAAAAATCCCTTTTCTTATACAAAAGAATATCTGTATTCCTCGGTTTTTCGTTGATAACACTTCTAACTTTGCGTAAAAATGCTAGGCGAAGCATGACACTTAGAAGAGGAAAGTAAACGACGGTAAATGTTAGAAATATGGCGCGTTTCCCAGAATTAGCTGTTCCTTTCGCTTCAGTTGGGTTACATATATTCAAGTCTCTGGAGGGCGTCTATCGTTGAGACGTATGGTGACGTCATAACATCGACACTCGCGACTCATTCATTACGAACGAACCTGCACTGCCTAACACGCCACCCCTGTAGTCGAGTGACCCTGGCCTCACATTCTTATTACTAAAGTACGGAAGAAACATTTTTCCGCATTTTAATGAGTCTCGTTTTTGCTCTAGTATAGGCCTAATACAGCTTGAAAACTCGAAAGGCAGACATCTTTCCGACTGGTTTCAACTCTCCCGGTTACAGCTGCCAACTATATAATTAATAATCGCTGTGTCTGCTGATACAGCGAAAGGATCGCGTGAGACATGTAGATGACATGTTTACATCGCTGTGACGTCTTCTTTCCCGATATGGTGCTGTGATCTCCTGCACATTCCGGTCAAATATAAAAACAGGCCCGTACTCGTCTTGTTGACAATGTGGAAACACGTAAAGTTATCATTTTTGTAACCTCTTTATCAAGTATGCCGTCCATTCTCCATCGTGGTTGAATAGTCGATACCACAATCCCGCCAATCAGAATAGGTTCGCAATCTATATCTACATTTAATTCAAAACCGTGCACCAGTAAGCGTAACATTGATCGCTCAATAAAGTATCTTCGAACGCTTTAACGGACGTGGCTAAACCTTTTTGTGCAATGTCCTCTTCCTGCGTATATTTTCACTGCCGCCCGTAACAAATCCGTACCCTCCACCATTTGGCAATGTCTCCTCTCGATATTGGGAAAACACCGACAAGTTCGCTGTATCAAGGACGTTTGCACTGCAGAGTCCATACGCCTAAAAATTATGAAGCTCGCAACATGAAGGATTCTTCAGACTAGCAAAACCTATTAAGGTTCAATATCTAACCACGACTAGAGAAAAGCGATTTCCTAAATTTACGTTGTCTGAATGTTGTGTCCCGTGTAAACGTCGTATGTGTCGTACCGTTCACCTTACCTGCTCAGTAAACAGGCTACATGGAAATACGCAGCAAGTACTAAATTCTGGTCGACGGCTGCGTGGTTCCATAGATCATTCATTGCCCATATGTTGTAGGTATATACTGAGGTACAAAGAGGAGTTAATGTCACCGTATTTAACAGTCTCTGAGTCATCACTATCGATCACAGACGATGTAATAGAGTACCGTCATTACCCACGGTCATAGGAACAATGTGACCAACGCAGTTAAAAATTGTGCTTCGTTTTCAGTGCTCTGGCAACTGACCAATGTCTTTGCTTTCACTAGTACCGATTCTGTGCGGCCTCATGTGTTGCCTCATAACAGCGTGACTGACGCCCTCCTCACCACACTTATACGTTTGGTACTCTACTGTAAGTCTTCGTAATCAAGAAACGTACTTTACATCTATTTCCTTAGCGCCTTTCTTAAACGTATCATAGTTATCGTCTACTGAATTTTAAAGTTACGGATCACTACTAACGCGTTCCGCCATTTTGCCGTTTTTAGCACTTTCTGCCAGACATGAAGTGCATGGGACTCCTGAGAATTCGACCAACATTTCGTCACGCCTCGTCTGGCATATGCTGGGTGCGGAAACACAATTCGACCAAAAGTGTAGGGCACAAAGACAGCGTCAAATGAAGGAATCTCAGTACAGAAGCTAGAGGTCGCAATTGAATACCCAAGGCTCTACGCCAGCATGAAAACGGTGGTCAGTTTGAACATTTGCTACACATAATTTTGTGAATTAAATGGCGGCTCATACTCCATTTACTTTGGCCCTTTTAAGAAATATTCAAAAATGAAACATGAACATGTTATTGTGTTCGTTTCTGAAAAAGTACAGTCTGGTGCGTCAGCTCAGTCAGATATGCGTGTAAGTGATACTTGAAATTTATCTTGTTCTCATCGTGACGATTGCTCCCGTTTATGTATACATATTCTGTATATTACCCATCATGTTGAGTAAAGCCACCTGTACGTCAGATTTGAGGTATGTTCCTGTAGCGCTGCAAGTATGCAGTTGTTTGAAACCAAATGTATTACACAGTCACAGTATCTGTAGCTGGAATCGAGCACTTATTTTTACAACTGAAGCCCTCGTTGTGCCAGTATCACACGCGTAGTAATTCAGTTAACCTAACTTTCCCAAGACTCACATTGTTAGTGCGATAATTATCCCTGTTCATTTGGCAAGGTGGAATAACAGCAAACGTTTCAAACACTGTTCCGACAATTCCATATTTTGAAGAGCGACAGAATTACAGTCATTTGCAGTCATTCCCCTATATTCTCTACGCTTCGCGGCAGGCCTCGTTTCGTGACACACAACAGCGTCGTCGCGACATGGACACTCGCGTCGTCCTCTGCAAATTCAAATGGCTCTGAGCACTATGGGACTTAACTTCTAAGGTCATCAGTCCCCTAGAACTTAGAACTACGTAAACCTAACTAACCTAAGGACATTACACACATCCATGCCCGAGGCATGACCGTAGCGGTCACGCGGTTCCAGACTGTAACGCCTTTAACCGCTTGGCCACACCGGCCGGCCGTCCTCTGCAACGCCACATAATGCAGCCCCTACAATCGACAGAGCTCGGCCTTATACTCTTGTACCTAAGCTGATACGTTCAGTATTCCCAAATATTCGTTCTATTATCTAGTTTATCTTTTTAAGGGAGTGCGTTTCTGCTCTGCTACAGCTTTAAACACTCTTAAATAACATCATCGGCGTACAACTAACCAATCGTTTGGCACACAGCGGGTTACAAGTGCCAAACGCACAAATTTCCATCGCTTTATTTTCGGACCCCACAATCAAATTCCACAACCTCTGTTGCCAAAGTATTAACGTTTTGGTTCCATCATCCTGTAAGAAGTAGTGCTGTGATTTTTTACACATTCCGGACAAGTATCAAACTGGTATCATAGTTGCCTTGATAATGACAGAGAAGCGATTTGTCACTAGTAGCTGCTCGTGTGAAATTTGCCGTCCGCTCTCCGACGTGTCTGAATAGTCCATAGCAGAAATCTGTATTACAAATTTGAGCGAATCGACTATGTACCTAATCTTTGGAAACCAATACACAATTAGGGCAAACGAAGTTGCTAAGCTAAAGGTACTGTGTACTACTGGCGTCTTTAATTTCTCTCTAGTAGACTGACTTTACGTAGGAAAGCCTCTCCCGTACTCAGAACATTTCTGTGAACGACGCATTCTACTTTTGTTTCGTTCAGACTGATGCTTCGATGTGAATATCGAATGTTGTAGCTGCTGGTTTGGAGACAGTATTGGTAACAAATGACGCTACGTTGTTATAAGTTCGTAAGGAACTGAGCACCCATTTGTTGCGACAGGTTATGTTTAACCTTTTCTCCACGTAGAACACAACGTCATCGAAATTACGTTACTGTTGTGCCGTAGATATACATTGAGACCAGGAAAAAAATGATAGAATCATTGTAGTAACTTCGTCACATTTATTCTTTTGTATGTTATTCAGCTCTCGCTGTGTGTATTGCTGTACCTGGGAAATAAGGGCACGTCTCTAGTTGGTAATGGCCGCAGACTTTTGCCCACGGCTGAATCTATGTTTCCAAACCAGAGACGCTATCAAACCAGGTCGCCCTTACTTGCGAGGCGATGAAGTGATTCCACCAACTCGTCAAATGTTCTACCTTTCTCTATCATTCATCATAAAGCGGTTACTGCATCGATGATTTCAGCCCTAAATAGAAATATTAAAAAAGGTAGGAAGATTTTTCTGTTTAGCAAAAGTGACAAAAAGCAGATTTCAGAGTACCTGACGGCTCAACAGAAAAGTTTTGTCTCAAGTACGGATAGTGTTGAGGATCAGTGGACAAAGTTCAAAACCATCGTACAATATGCGTTAGATGAGTATGTGCCAAGCAAGATCGTAAGAGAGGGAAAAGAGCCACTGTGGTACAACAACCGAGTTACAAAACTGCTGCAGAAGCAAAGGGAACTTCACAGCAAACATAAACATAGCCAAAGCCTTGCAGAAAAAAACAAAAATTACGCGAAGCGAAATGTAGTGTGAGGAGGGCTATGCAAGAGGCGTTAAATGAATTTGAAAGTAAAGTTCTAGGTACTGACTTGGCAGAAAATCCTAAGAAATTTTGGTCTTATGTCAAAGCGGTAGGTGGATCAAAACAAAATGTCCAGACACTTTGCGACCCAAATGGTACTGAAACAGAGGATGACAAACTAAAGGCCGAAATACTAAATGTCTTTTTCCAAACCTGTTTCACAGAGGAAGACTGCACTGTAGTTCCTTCTCTAGATTGTCGCACAGATAACAAAATGGTAGATATCGAAATAGAGGACAGAGGGATAGAGAAACAATTAAAATCGCTCAAAAGAGGAAAGGTCGCTGGACCTGATGGGATACCAGTTCGATTTTACGCAGAGTACACGAAGGAACTTGGCCCCCTTCTTGCAGCGGTGTACCGTAGGTCTCTAGAAGAGCGTAGCGTTCCAAAGGTTTGGAAAAGGGCACAGGTCATCCCCGTCTTCAAGAAGGGACGTCCAACAGATGTGCAGAACTATAGACTATATCTCTAAGGTCGATCAGTTGTAGAATTTTGGAACTCGTATTATGTTCAAATATAATGACTTTTCTGGAGACTAGAAATCTACTCTGTAGGCATCAGCATGGGTTTCCATCGTGTGAAACCCAGCTCGCGCTATTCGTCCACGAGACTCAGAGGGCCATAGACACGGGTTCCCAGGTAGATGCCGTGTTTCTTGACTTTCGCAAGGCGTTCGATACAGTTCCCCACAGTCGTTTAATGAACAAAGTAAGAGCATATGGACTATCAGACCAATTGTGTGATTGGATTGTAGAGTTCCTAGATAACAGAACGCAGCATGTCATTCTCAATGGAGAGAAGTCTTCCAAAGAAAGAGTGACTTCAGGTGTGCCGCAGGGGAGTGTCGTAGGACTGTTGCTATTCACAATATACATAAATGACCTTGTGGATGACATCGGAAGTTCACTGAGGTTTTTTTGCGGATGATGCTGTGGTACATCGAGAGGTTGTAACAATGGAAAATTGTACTGAAATGCAGGAGGATCTGCAGCGAATTGACTCATGGTGCAGGGAATGGCAATTGAATCTCAATGTAGACAAGTGTAATGTACTGCGAATACATAGCATGAAAGATCCCTTATCATTTAGCTGCAATATAGCAGGTCAGCAACTGGAAGCAGTTGATGCCATAAATTATCTGGGAGTACGCATTAGGACTGATTTAAAATGGAATGATCATATAAAGTTGATCGTCGGTAAAGCAGATGCCAGACTGAGATTCATTGGAAGAATCCTAAGGAAATGCAATCCGAAAACAAAGGAAGTACGTTACAGTACGCTTGTTCGCCCGCTGCTTGAATACTGCTGAGCAGTGTGGGATCCGTACCAGATAGGGTTGATTGAAGTGACAGAGAAGATCCAACGGAGAGCAGCGCGCTTCGTTAAGGGATCATTTAGTAATCGTGAAAGTGTTACGGAGATGATACATAAACTCCAGTGGAAGACTCTGCAGGAGAGACGCTCAGTAGGTCGGTACGGGCTTTTGTTGAAGTTTCGAGAACATACCTTCTCCGAAAAGTCAAGCAGTATATTGCTCCCTCCTACGTATATCTCGCGTAGTTACCATGAGGATAAAATCAGAGAGATTAGAGCCCACACAGAGGAAACACCGACAATCCTCTTTTCCACGAACAATATGAGACTGGAATAGAAGGGGGCACCGATAGAGGTACTCAAGGTACCCTCCGCCACACACCGTCAGGTGGCTTGCGGAGTATGGATGTAGATGTAGATGTAGATGTGCATTGCTTAGGGGAACAGACTGAGAGTGCATAATGTTGCCTCCCTTAATCCACAGAAAAGACAATAAGACATGTTACGTTCTTCCGAATAAACTATAGCTAAGAAATGGCCTCCATCTCATCACCATCACGTTTCTTTCCAGTTCACTGCTCTGTAATTCTTCAGCATCAGATAGAGCGGCAATTAAAATGACGCGGTGCTTATAAATTGCCGCGAAAACAGCTGTAGGCCCGAAAGTTCCGTTACAACCGGGAACGGAGTTGTTCGCGACGGCTTTCTTTCGTCAGACATTATCCGTATTCTTGCCCCAAAACTTGAGTAACAAATCAAGATAATTTCAAAAATGATCTTCGCCTGTTTTTCCGGGACCCTATCAGTGGTGCCTTGCTACCACATAAGGTGTCGATGTCTGCGGCGCTGTTTCCCCACATGGATACCGAATAAATTCTGCCAGTTGCTCTGTGGTCACTCGACGTTAAGACAATAGCAGCAGTCCAGGTTGAATTTATTGTTGCGAAATATGGTCCTCAGATGACAGAAAATGTAAAGCCTCTTTATGATATAAAAAAAATATCTGTATCCCTCGCTTTTGCGTTGACAACAGTAATGTAAATATTTTCGCCTAAAACACTAGTTTGAAATGTTATACTCACATAAGCCAAGTAGAAAACGACGGAAAATGTTGGAAATATGGCGCGCCTCCCAGGATTAACTGTTCCCTTCGCTTCAGTTCCGTTACGTATATTCTGGTCTCGGGGGATGTCTCTTGCTGATACACTATGATGACGTCATAACATCGACACTCGCGACTCATTCATTATTAACGATCCTGCACTGGCGCATATGCTACTCCTGTAATCGAGTGTGTCTGCCCTGACATTCTGCTCCTTAAAGTAATACAATGACTACTCTGAAAGTTCTGTGCGTTTATGGAAAAATTTTTTTTTAAATTTTACTTGCCAGTGTGTCCCATTTTTGTTTTAATGTAGGCCCGATACATCTTGAAAAAGCAAACGGCGGAAATCTTTCCGATGCGTCGAATAATCTTCCACCAGCGACCAGTTCATTTGTTTACAGAACGCTCGTAATCAGGGTGCGGTGGTGCTGTGGGGGTTAATAAGGCGGCTTCGAACGCATAGACTGATGTATTTTTGAGTTTTGGACACCCCTCTTGTGCCGTATGCTCCACCTCCGTAAGATTCCACTGTTGTCCTACTCTCAAAAAAATTATTATGACTTTACTGCAAAGTTCGATTCAACCAGGGTAAATGTCATTCAGAGACCAAGGGTGTAAAAGTAACACCAATATAAAAAAATCCACGCGCGTCCAACAAGTTTATAAAAATTTTCACCTTGCTAGTTTTGTGGATCATGTAAACGTTGCGTTTGTTTTATTGTCCACACTGATGCCTCAGTATGAACATGGAAACTTTCAGCGGGTACCTTATTAGATTCTTGTGGTTGACCTACGTAGAGACAAGAGGCAGTGTAGTTAAAACTGTAAATATGTGTCATAAAGTTACACTCTGGCTAGGAGAAATAGATGACGTGTGTTTTTTCCTTATAGTATTATTCTTGTGCCGTAGGTATGTAAGAGGATAGCAGAGGACTTCATATCTCCGTATTTTTGTCTCACTGACTCAGATTCATCTACAGGGGCGTGCTGTAAAGTAATGCCTGCGATTTTTTTGCATGGAAGTTGTTAAAAGTCTGTAAATGAAACAAACGTTATTGATATTGCACGTTTGTATTCTTCGAGTCCACGCGCTGTGTGAGAAACTGTTCAGGAAACCGGAAGCTACGACCACAGCCACCCACTCACTCGGCGGCAGAGGCTGCCGGACACCAGCAGTGGCCGGCGACACGGCGTCCCGTGACTCTGGGCACAGCGGTACGGATGGGGCCTTACTCGATCAGATGTATTCTGGCCATCCCTAAACGCCTAAAGTTTTGTTCTTACACCAGCGATCGCCTCACTCTTCTTACCACAAAGAGCGTAATATCGGTCGCTCAATAAAGCAGCTGCCAACGCTTTAACGCACGTGGATAATACTTCTGTACATCCCTTATGTGGGACCTCATCATCATCATCATCATCATCATCATCATCATTACTACTAGGGCAAGGTTCGTTGCAGCCCACTGTCCATTGTTGCCAAATTTATTCAAGATGATGGCGCTGATGTCATCCAAGATGGCGCCATGTAGACTTGGCAACAGCCCATGACGTCATCCAAGATGGCGGATTTTGGTGGGAAAATAGGCCAATTGTGCTATGTCCACTAACCTAACCTCCAGAAAAAATGGCGGGAATTTTGACTTTTGGCGGGAAAATACACCAATTGTGCAATGTCCACTAACCTAAGCCTCCGGAAGAAAAAATGGCAGAAAGTTTGAATTCAGACCGGGTAATGCATGCAAAACCGTACTTGTCTTTATTATTATTCATTATTATTATCATTCATTATCATTTATTATCATTCATTATTATTTATTATCATTCATTGTCATTTATTATCATTTATTGTCATTTATTATTATTTATTATTATTCACCTGCCTCCACTAGAAAAGTCCCTCCAAATTCAAATTCCAACACGATAATGGCTGCAAAACCTTACTTTTGTTTATTACTATTCATTATTATTCATTATCATTTATTAACATTCATTATCATTCACTGTCATTTATTACCATTCATTATCATTTATTATCATTTTTTATTATTATTATTAATTGTTACAGGACTACCTCCACTAGAAAATTGCGCCAAATTCAAATTCCAACACGATAATGTTGAAACGGAACTTGTTGTACCGTTCCAATGTTTTATTAGATTGCTAGCACGCATAAATTATTAGCAAGAGTTTCTTCTCTTGCAGGTAATACCTCAGCTGGTGTCCAAATGGAGAGAATGGACTAAACAGGGTTATTTATTGAAATTTTTCTGTTGTGTACCACGTTACCCATTTTCCTCTCCCTTGTGCGGCCTGGATGGTATAAATGAGTGAGTGAGTGAACTAGCAGAAAGCTTTAGGCACAGATTGTAACACTGCATGAATGGTCGTTCTGGGGTAGGGTAGTACCAACCCCCCAAGCGTGAACAAGTTTAGCAGAGACCAAGTTTGCAGGTCAGGGCAAAGATGACACGCAGGCGCGCGTATTGGCTCTGTCAGGTTGGCGCGCCACCCCAACGCATTTGTAAGCGGAACGGTTAGGCGAATTCGGTTGGAAGAGTACTTGTTCGTGGGTCGTGGTGCTGGACAGACATGGAGACGCAGCTCACGTCTTGGTAATGTTAACATAGGTATTAGATTGTCCGAACTCTGCTCTGTAATGAAGTCCAGATGTTGAAATCAGGTGCGAAATTACCACCGAACCCCATAAGGGAATGTATTTTCTTAATTTACTCGAATTTCAGTAGACCTTGCGTTAGTGCCTTGTTCAGGCAACGCACCATGTGCCTTAAGCTCACTGTCACGTTATTGCTCTGTACTTAACGGAAATTCACTCATTCAATGTATTTTAATCTGCTCTTCCATTTACAGTAATATTTTGGGGATTTTTATTTATTTTCCATATGTTTTCTTTGTGAACTCGCTTTCGCACCCCGTGGTCGGTTGGAGCAACCGCCGCAGTGATGAATTATATTTTCGGTCTGAGAATATATTGTACACGATGAATAATCATACGATAGTGAGCAAGTGTAACATAGGGAAGGAATAATCGTGTGGGTCCATATTTTTCTGGGTTTCTGTTGGCTACTGAAACTTGGCCATGTGGGTTGAACAGCATTGAAGTGATGCTTCTTCTGCACCCCCATAACGATTTGATTTGTTGGCGATGTTATGCGTTAAGTAAATACATGTGCCACTAGGAAAAGTATCGGATTAGAATGGCCACTGATTTGATAAAGATTTGCGAAATACTGTTCCACCCTGACCTAGTTTTGCTTGTATTGTCTTTTAATCTATAGTAACTGAATGTAATATCCGATGGTATAGGTATAATTGTGTGGTTGTATAGAATTACATTGTAGGCAAGTCTGCGCTCCTCTGTCCAATTCCATAATTACGTGGCGAAACTGAACCATGTTAGCTAGAGACCGGTTATGATGATGTACATTGCAAGAGAAACATGACTAGTTGTTGAAATACATATCGGTACTTAATAAATATCAATTAATCTCTACCCTCGACTGATTATTTACTCCGTCCATCATAAATAATAGGTGGCAGTCAGTACCACTGTAGAATTCTGGGTCATGAAAGCAAATAAAAGCTATATAATGCCTATTAATCCCTGTATAGGTGCCTTCTGTAGTGGTTCAATAAACGCGTTATCCGTTGCATTCAAATTTCTACTGGTTCGTTAAAACCTTGCGCTAGAAATTATTAATACCCAACAATAACTCGCAGGGGCCAGTAATTTCGTGGACCACACGAATTTAAGAAACCATTTACTGCAGACGGTAGCTTGCAGGAGCGGTAGGACATGTCAAAGCGATGGTAATCTTCCTACTTAGGTGGACTTATACAACCACCAGTACTGGAAGGTTACGTTGCAATTTGTACATACTTGTGTATTACTCGTACGTAAACTCATACTGGCCATTACTATGTACTTGGTTTTCATTTTAGCAATCCACTATCACCAATAAAGTGATGCATAAAAATGAATAAAAATACACACGAATGAAGAAATTCGAAAAGATGTACATAGAAACACATATGTGCTCATTAGAGAGCCACCTTCCCACTGTAAATTCATTTTATTGAATAACTTTGCTTGTAAAAAGAAAAATAGATACCTTTGGTTTCAATAGTATGAACAATTTATAGTGCCTAAAACTGAAAAACTATATGCTTTTGTAACATGAAATTTCATGTTCTACAACTTTGATTACCTTTCCATTTGGAGTAGGCATTTTTGAGTTACGGGAGTTGAAGACGATGTTTTAGACAAGTTGCTAAAAATGAACGAACTTTGACAACTTACTGCAGCCAGATGGCTACACCGATATTGGCATTTACGTAATGATTCGATGCAAAATTTAATGCTCCTTCATTTTGCTAGTAGTGAAATTCTGAGTAGGATGCATTGTGACCAAGCAGTAGGTGAAAATCCGAGAAAAGTACCCAAATATTGTGGTTTTCTGTCCACAAAAATTGTCCTGAGGGTTTTAAATTCTACATGCTCTCAACTATATGCAAAAGATGAAAAAAATTAAATATTCTATCTCAGCTTTTGCAAGTAAACAAACCCCATTACGGACTAATACAGTTGAAATTGCAGCAGAATAATGAACAATTGGATTATTAAACTAAAAACTATGTGCAAGTCAGGTCAATAGTTTGTGAAACAGCCGAGTCTCAGTATAGAAATAAACTTGTAAATACTTTACATGTACTGTTACAAAACCTACAGCATTTCACAAGACATCTATGGTCCTCAATAATTACATTATTTCATTCAAAAAGCCTGGAGTCGCTTGAATATCGAGGCAGACATTGAATTTTACATATTAATCATATGCCAAAACACTCTCGTGCTATCATTTGCCAAAATCTTGTTTCGATATCTCAGACCATTAATGACGTACGAGGAAATTTTGAATATGTCGTTCTAGTTTTTCACTGACACACGAGTTCGTGATGGAGCGCTTTACATACATTCTATTATCTCGAGATTGGAAACAGACAGCGATATACTTCCAAGTTTAAAGAATGATTCAATTATTATCTACATTTAATACACAGCAACATGTAATCTGACACGAACCAAACACAGATTCATAGCGGTACCTATTTTTCACTGCAAACTAAGAATTTCTTGAATAGTTTACCTACTAGCGAAATATCACAATAAATATAACAATTAACGAAATGCTAGATGGTTCATCATGAAGCTGACGAATTAAGCTATGAGATGCGCGAGAATGAGCATTTACTACCGAATAGTTTCTTTAAAATCGTTTCAGAAAGATCGCAGATTGGCCGGCTTCAGCGGCAGTTAAGTGAGCCTGACTGGTTCTGCGCCGAGTAGGCATTACACTGTGGTCACATACTCACCCACCCAGCACACACTGGTAAACTGCACTTCCCTCCACTCGCTCTGTAGTGAAGTGTCGAGAGTCGCCACTTAATTTAAACGCACTTAAGCTTCAGGTTACCATAGTGTAAATTTACCACAGTTTTCAGTGATTAAATTTTCATAAATGTAATAACTAAACAAAAGCGATATTTTGCCAACAAACTTTCTTTTAGACGAATTGTTTCAGGAAATCAGTCTTTGTGCTGATTGTTTCGTATCCTACAAATAGAAAGGAATAAACAAGCATTTAGCGGTATAAATAATGTGTTTGGTGATGAATCTTGTCTGTATGGTAATCACAACCCACTGTATCATATTAAAGTCGTCGGCAAACGTTTAGTTCTGAGTAATTAAGTGTATAACATTATACCTGTACTTTAGATTTCTATATGTAGTGCCATAATTGCTCCATGTGCATAATGCTGTAACAGTGCAGTTCAGACAAACATATTCTTGTGATGCCATATGTCATAAATTAAAACAAACAGTTTAGCCCATAATTCAGAACAGAAATAATATAGTTCCATGATAGTTACATAAGAGAACAACAGTTACTTAATAAATAATAATAACAAGAAATGCAAACAATTACTTAATAAATAGAAACTTCGAGTTCTCAGACATTTTTAATTTGACTTTACAAGAAATCAGACAGCCCACCTCAAGATTAGCACATAATTACCATCTAGTGTGAGTGCCTGGACTTACACTAGGACTATTCTGTCTGCATCATGTAATTAAGTGACGTTAACCAATGTGCAGTTCCAAGCATGTACGCTTGGGGCTCTGCTGCATAGGCATAGTACTACACATTAGGTACATCATGTAAAACAAGCTTAAAACCATACCACCTACAAGCGACGACTTCAAGCGACTACAAGTGGAAGACAGTTTTTCACAGTGTTGGTTTTCAGTGATGAAGCCACATTTTGTGTGTCTCGAAAGGTGAATCATCCAAACGACATTATAGAAGAATTTCGTGGTTCACCTAACATTAACGTCTTTTGAGCCATGTCCTCTTCAAAAGTTTACAGACTAGTTTTCTTTCCGGAGAAAACTGTGACTGGTTTCGTGTACCTATACACACCGCAGCTGTGGCTTATGCCATAAATACAGCAAGCAAGTGAAGAGTTCATTTTGCAACTAGACAATGTCCACCTAACTTTCTTTCGGACATTTATGGTTATCTCGATGCCGAACTGCCTCAGTGTCGAAATGCATATGGTTCCCATCGTGACCCTCTTCTCCAGTGGCCCCCAGGGTCACCTCTCTTAGCTTAATTTGATTTCTTCTTATGGGGTTAAGTCAAAGATCACCACATTCCTGCTTCCATTGCCAATTAATTTGGAAGAGTTGAAAGGAGGGACTAACTTGGTCCCTGACAATGTAAAACTGCCTTGGACAGAAAAACGGCCTTGGACAGATTTAGAAGCATAAACAACATTACATTATGGCATAAAATAGAAAATTCAGTTTCCAGTTCTTCAGAAGGATGAGAAATGCACTGAACTCTTCCTAAGACTGACATGAAAGAACGTGAGAAACCAATTTAAAAAAAGGATTGGGCGTATGTGCTGCACAGTGATAAAAATTTCTCTGTATTCCTATCTGATAGTAATTACATAGCAGATGATGTGTATATCTGACACTGAAAAATTTCACTTGAGTACTAGTCACGAGCAGCATGACACCAGTAAATGATGTACTCAAGAACTAGACAACCTTAGGGTACTGCTAATTACTTTGAGCAGCTCGAGCTAATATGAAGAGACTAACACATTTTTATTCTTTCATTTTTCGAAAGTGCATTTGCGGAGAAAGACGTGTTGCCCTGAGTGGCATGTGGCAGAGACCAAGTGAACTTGTTGTGACATGTTTACCATAAGCAGCCAGAGATGCTAAACAGATCTATTAATTTCGAGTCAAAAGGTTCCAACATGTCCTTCACTGCTTACGTAAATGTAAAGAGTGGCATAAATGTGCACTTTTGCTAAACGTTATGGATTTTAACAACTGATTAGCAGCCAAAGAGTGCTGTGTAGACAAGTTCCACAAGGTGCATTTTAGCTGGGTATGTTTTTACTTGTGGTAAATCTATCTGCAATGAACTTTCTGTCAAGCCTGTGTGGAATGTGCAATCCGATCTCCACTCAAATGTGAATATCACATGAGTGATGAATGCACAATGAAACATGATGTAGACGCAATCAAGTTTTTAATGATCTGAAGATGACAAACTTAGCTATTGAAACTGGTAAATAAAAAACAGTTCAGATCGAAGTCTTGCCTATAGACTATTTCTTTAAAGTACGTAGAGATCTATGATTGTCATTTCTCATTATAAGAAACTTCAGAGAAGTTATGTGCCAGTTTAAGCTTAGGGAACAGATGTATAATGAGCAGGTTCCTGGAAATACGGGGTGAAGTATCACAAAAGTGCCATCAGAAAACAAATTTTATGAACAAACGAAACAAAAATTTTGTACATCTGCTTGATATGTATTTACGTAGAAATCGATAACTGGCTGTAGTACCTTTTCAATATAAGGAAACATTTGAAAGTGGAGTCTTCTTAATTGACATTAGCTAATTAGAATAAAAAGTGATTGATGAACTTTTGCCATAGACTTTCTTCTACCAGTTAGAGTAAATGCACAAGTTAACAAAACACACGGACTCAGAGAGGAACAAAGCACAAACTGAGTGTGACTTTACCTTCTGGATTCCTTCCCGGACTTTATTTCTAAACTAATTTGAAGTAAAAATGTGAAAATGGGCAGTTAAATATTCATCTAATGCACTTTACACATTTCTTCAACACAATTATTTTCTTTCAACATTCTAACGTTTTCTGTCATTGTTAGCACTTTTTTAAAAGAGGACATTTAAGATTCATTTGTCTTCTTATTTTTTTCCTGAGGATCGCAGTTCCATGTGACTTTTCAATGTAAATACGTACATTACTTGTAACAATTTTTAAGAAAAGGTTTACATGAAGTAATTGTATTTTGAATGCTGTTAATCGCTTCCTCAAGCAAAATTAAATCAATCCAAGAATAATAATAATTACCAACAGATGAAACTGCATACAGTTTCTTTTATTCCACTTGCTGTGGCATCAAATTGCTTGCAAGTCACTCCTGCACCCCACAGCAGTTAAATAAGAGCAAATATTAAAGTTACTCTATAAGGAATTTGGAATTTTGCTTTGTGCAGGTGCACTTAAAGACACTCTAATACAACTCATTTGCATTGTCAAAAACTACACTTAATCTCTCTAATATCGTTCATTTCCTTTATTAAAAAGTATACTTGATCTGAAGTTATAACCGAGCGAGGTGGCGCAGTGGTTAGCACACTGGACTCGAATTCGGGAGGACGACGGTTCAATCCCGTCTCCAGCCATCCTGATTTAGGTTTTCCGTGATTTCCCTACATCATTTCAGGCAAAGGCCGGGATGGTTCCTTTGAAAGGGCACGGCCGATTTCCTTCACAATCCTTCCCTAACCCGAGCTTGCGATCCGTCTCTAATGACCTCGTTGTAGACGGGAGGTTAAACACTAACCACCACCACCACCACCATCTGAAGTTATACTGTAACCAGAAACCTCCTTACTTCCTTCCTCAAATCCACTAGGTCAGTGTCTAACGCTTTGTATTCTGGAATGGAAACATAGGGCATCTGTGTACACTCATATTTAAATCGCCATCACCTGGTGGCGAGTGTGCCACAGAGAATTTCAATCTTTGTGGAAACAATAAGGTCACGGACCAACAATTAGGATATACATTAAAACAAGAAGTGCACTTTCTTGCAAGCATATTTACATAAGCATTACAACCCAAAACTTTTCATTGTCTGATATTTTTTGAATCTCTTCCGGGTTGTCTGTTTCCACTATCATTTTACTCGAATTGTTCACAGATGAATCACTGTCATTATATAGACTATTATCATGGAAATCGTTGTTGTTCTAGTTTTCACTTTAAGATTTCTGTAAAAGCTCTACAATCTCTACCTCAGAAAGGAATGTATATGAAGAACTAGCCATTTCACACCTACTTACTTGAACATGGTAATTACAACTTTTCTCTCAACATTATGGCTATAGTTCGACACTGAGTTGACACAGACTTCCCTCAATGGGAGGTTCGAGAATGGCGCATGTAAGAGCTATGAAAAGCAATATTTGGAATATCGAGCGCCACTGGCCATTGGAAGGATTGAGAGCATTGAAGCAGCCAAACCTAAAATCCGAATATACTGCCAGTTCTGTATTTAGTTTCACCATTTGTAGAAATGAGTGCGCTAATGTGCAACTACAAATCACATTCCATTAATTATACAATAATACTTACCTACTCAGACAGAAATCTTAACTGTGCATCATATAATGGAACATCATAAACAGTGTAAATTAACAATGACATGCCCACAACTGCAGTGGCCAAACGTCTCATTGCTAGCAACCCCAAATGTAGAAAGTTAATATTATATTGCTGTTAAAATACACACCATACAGTCACAGTCAGGGCACATGCTGTTTGAAATAAAAGCACCCATGATGTTGTCAAAGTTACTTGGTACTCACCAATAATAAAATCATGCTCCACATCTCTTTTACTTTTTTTACTTAAGTACGGTAACATTATTATTGTGATCAAACTATCACAACTATCTCTCTGCATTTCAAAGAATATGTAGGATATTTTTCTAAATGCACATAAAATTAACTAGTACGTTCTTTAAGTAGGCTATAATAAAACTTATTTGCAACTATACAGTTGCAACATAATGTTTAGAAATCAGTCTTTATAAGTGCCAGTTGGACTGGCAGACACACCACTTCCTGTGGCTGTAGCACAACAAACAGTACTAAAACCGACACTTTTTTTAGAGATCTTTGGTATGGTGTAAAACTGAATCTGCATATTATCCTAATTTACTGGTATAAATATCAAAGCTACCAATACTGCATACTAGCTTCAGAATTACTGAAACCATAGTGGCAATTGCTCGATTTACTTCTGACACTAATTAGTGTGGGTGAAGGAAAGTAGTGCCAAATAGTTAAAACGACTTTGTCTTTTATGACATAGTTAAAAGTGGCTTCACTTAAGTGATGCCACAGTAATTGGGGTGCTACAATTTCTGCATAGTTACACAGTTTTCTGTATAGCATCAGTGTCAACTGAAATTATTTAGGCAGGTATTATGTAGTAGTACAGAGTGTGGCATTCGAATCGATTGAGTCAAGAATTAATTACACATGAAAGAATATGCAAAGGATACCAAAACGGATTTCAGACAGGAATTAAATGGAAATTACAAATTCACCTTTAAAAGTATTACCATTCAAACATGAAAACTGTTTTATAAATCATTTCTGAACTACAAAAACAAATTTTGAGTACTCCTCGAATCACGTATCAAGCTCCATTTAAAGATGAGGAACACAAATTTTGGATGCAAACCCAGTTTGCCTGAAGCTGCAGGTGATAGATACTGGCATGTGATCGTTATCGTGCATCTACAGTGTCCTCAAAAATACAGTTTTAGGGTACTTAGATGAAGGATGCAGTTTTCAGACGTAGCAATCATAATAAAATTTCTGTCTGTGAACCAATTTCGAATAACAAGAACAAATGTTGCATAGTTGTAGAGCTGCATATTGGACACCATTTAAAAATCAGATACTCATATTAAAGATGCATTACAAGTTCGAGTGAAACTGCAAATGACACTTCGATATTTCACATGTGGCTTTTACCTGTCATCTCCCCAATATTTATATCATGTCCCCAAATACAAATTTTTGAATTCTGGCATGTTCTGTTGGATGCTGTTTACTATGACCAGAAGACACATTTGAGAGCTAATATTTTTTCATCCTTGCACCCAATGTCAGTTAAAAATGACAAAACATTAATGTTACTCTATGATAAATTTTGGAGTTATGCTTTGTTTAAGTGCACTATAATATAATGGAACATTGAATATCCATGTTGCTGTATTAAAAGCTAGAGTCAAGTTGAAAGTATATTGCCATCAGTAACACAAAATTGTTAAGGCTTTCGTGGCCACTTGTTGAAAACGTCAGAAAAATCATTAGATGAACATCGGCCGAAGAACCCGAGACAGAAGCCAATAGTCAGTAACCTTTGTTACTTCCTTTCTGAAATTCCCTGGATAGATGCTCAAATGTATGTCGCCAGTACTGAATACATTTTCCAATATTGCATTGATTTTCAACATTTGTAGAATTCAATGAGCTGCAGTGAAACTACAAATCGCCTTCCACTAATTACTCAATTACACATGCTTACACACAACCAGAACCTACCCATGTACCAGATAGCACGGATACGATACATTTCCTCCACATATATTAACCATTTGCGCTCATATCTGCTATCTCAAAAACTTTGCCTATGAACAGCTTCGAAAGTAGGAAATTGATATATGCTTCTATTGAAACAATTTAACTAAAAACACACAGATCATGTTGTAAGAATTGCTGCATACTCACCTTGTACCCAACCTACAGAATGATACCACACTTCATTTCTTCTTGTTGTCACACCGGCTAAGCAGAGTAACAACAGTATTTCTACCCAACTTCCGCAAAGTATCACAAGATATTTTAAAGAAAATACAGATTGTTTTTCTAACGCATAGAACAAACAAACACCATCTAAACAGGCCTTGAAGGTTCAATAGTACTGACTGGCCGCCGTGTCATCCTCAGTCCTTAGGCATCATCAGATGCGGAAATGGAGGGGCATGTGGTGAATACATCATTCTCCCAGCCATCGTCAATCTCCGTGAGCAGCTTTTGTAAACACACATAAAATAAAATAACAGGTTTCGAAAGTATAATTTTTTTGTTATGTTCATTGATTTAGACCCAGTGATTAATTCTTATTTTACTTTTGGCACAACTAAATGACAACTGCAGACAGTTCCTGTGTACCTACATCTACCTCTATGCTCTGTAAGGCAGCCTGAAGTCAATGGCACAGGGTATGTCCTAATACCAGTTATTAGTGTTTCTTCCCATTTCATTCCCATGGAACATGGGAAGCATAACTGTTTGAACGCCTCTGCATAAGGGGTTGTAATATATTTGCAGAGTCATCATTCAAAGTCAGTTCATGACAATTTGTTAGTAGCCTTTCTCAGGATAGTTTATGTCTATCTTCAAATTGTGCAGTTCAGCTTCTTCAGTATTTCTGTGAAACTCTCACAAAGATCAAACAAACCTGTGACCATTTGTGCTGACGTTTTCTGTGTACTTTCAATATCCCCTGTTAGTCCTATCTGGTATGGGTACCACACACTTGCCAATATGCTAGAACCAATCACATGACTGATTTGTAAGCAACTTCCTTTGTAGAGTGGTAGCACTTCCCCAGTATTCTACCAGTAAACTGTAGTCTACCCTCTGGTTTCCCAACGACTAAGCCATCTCATATCGCTAAAAAGTGTTACACCCAGGTATTTTTATGGTTTGCCTATTCTAACTGTGACTCATTGGTATTATCGTCATAGGATATTACGCTTTTTCATGTTGAAGTGCACAGTTTTATGTTTCTGATCATTTGAAGCAAGTCGTCAGTTATTACATGCCTTTGGAATCTTATGACGATCTGACTGAAAATTTACACAGCTTCTTTCAGACAGTACTTCATTATGGATAACTGCATCATCTGCAAAAAGTCTGAAGTTACTGTTAATATTGTCTGTATGGTCATTGATATACGCTATGAACAACAAGATCCTAACACACTTCCCTGGGGCACATGTGAAGTTATTACTACACATAACGACGACTCTCTATCCAAATAACATGCTGCACGCTCCCTACCAAAAATTCCTCAATCCAGTTGCAAAATTCAGTTAATACCCTATACATACGTACTTTTGATAACAAGCACAGGTGCAGTACTGAGTCAGATGCTTTTTGAAAATCAATAAATACTGCATCTACCTGACTGCCTTGATTCAAAGATTTTAGTATGTCATGTGAGAAAAGAATGAGTTGGGTTTCACATGACTGATATTTTCGGAATCGTTGCTGGCTGGCATGGAGGAGGTAATTCTGTTCGAGATACCTCATCCCATTTGAGCTCAGAATATGTTCCAAGATACTACAACAAATCCATGTCAAGGATACTGGAGACTGTAATTTTGTGGTTCACTTCTACCATTCTCTTATAGGTGGGTGTGTCCTGTGCTTTCTTCCAACTACTAAGCACCATGTTCTGTTTGAGGCATCTGCAACAGATTTTAGTTAGAAATGGGGCTAACTCAGCTGTAAATTCGGTATAGAATCAGGCAGGGATTCCGTTGGGCCCTCGAGCTTTATTAAAGCATAACTATTTCAGTTGTTTATCAGCACCACTGACACTAGTACTTATTTCTCTCATCTTTCCAGTGTTATGAGGAGTAAATTGGGGCATTTTTCCTGTGTTTTTCTTTGCAATGGAAAATCTGAAAACAAAGTTAAACATTTCAGAATTTGCTTTGCTACTCTCTGTTTCAGTTCCTGTTTCATTCGCTAGCGACTGGACACTAACTTTTGTGCCACTAACAGCCTTTACATACCACCAGAATTGCTTTGGGTTTTGTGTAATATTATTTGACAACAATGCCCGGCAATTCCTGCCCATCAGTACGTGAGGTCTGCCTGATCTGGGTTCAGCTATGTTTATTCCTTCACAGCTCCACTTGAGAGTCACATCATCGATATTTGACGTGGGCAGCTGACAGAACACTTGACAATGCTCTGCTACGGCAGCCATTGAAAGCCTCACAAACTGATCTCTTGACAGAAAACTGCGTTTTATTCAGCAATTCTCTAGCTACAGCTCTATGCTTTGTTTTACATCTATTACGCAGTAGTCTCTGTTTGTTTAGCAGTTTCTTTACAGTAACTGTATACTGTAGAGAGTGCCTCCTATTATGAACTGTTCTATTGGGTACATATCTATCCAGTGCATGCTCAACTATTCTTTTAAACTTGGGTCAGTGTTCCTCTACATGCTGCTGCCCTGTGCTTAAACTTTCAGTTCCTCATTGAGATATGACACTATTGATTTTTTATCTAGTTTACTGAACACACACACACACACACACACACACACACACACACACACATATATATATATATATATATATATATATATATATATATATATGCTTGTTTCAGTTATTCTTTGTACTCTGTTAAGCTGAATAGTGCATATCACAGTCACAATACTAGAAGGAAACATGATATCCACTATGAACAGCTAAATCTAAGTATGGTGCAGAAAGGAGTCCATTTCAGTTGCTGTAAGATTTTTAATGCCATCTCTTGAAGAATTAAGTGTTTGGTAGATGATGATCTCTTGTTCAAAAAACCTTAAGGCATTTCGTATTGCAAGGATCATTTTATACAATAGAAGAGTCCTTGAAGTACAGTGTTTAACATTTCTTGTATTGTAAATTGCAAATGTATGCCCAAATTTGTATTTGTAATACCGAATATTTTTATTGTAAACATATATTTTGTAATATCTATTTCTCTGTAACACTTATTATTTTGTAATCTTTATCTGTCTCTAAAATGTATTTTTTTGTAGTGGGACTTATGTTACTGATTACTGTTTTTGTTTTGTAATCTCTGTCTATCTCTAAAATGTATTTTTTGTAGTGGGACCTAAGTTACTGTTTACTGTTTTCGTTTTGTTTTGTGTATTACCATAAATTCTGGCCAAAAGCTTATAAAATTGACACATTCCATGTCCTGTGATAGTGTCACAACATGGATCACTGGAACAACAGATAAATTAAAAAATAATAATAAATAAAAAAAAGTCATTGCTGTCACAACCATATCATGTTCACTGATGTGGACATCCTCAAAGAGGTCAGGTCTGTTTGTTGTTGCCATTAGAAACAATATATTTTCAACATGAGAGACGTTCCTAACTGTCTGTTCTAGGTAGTTTTCAGAGAAGCCATTTAGTAATGTCTCACAGGGTGTCTTACCACACCCATCACTAACAAAACTGTAATTTTCCCAATTGATTGTTGAATTACTAAAGTTCCCCCAATGAGTACAGTATGATTTGGAAACTTTCGTTCGAGCGAAACATTCTCACATGCAGCTTCAGTTGCCATCATGGTGGCTTTGAGTTTTTTGTCTATTGCAACGAATTTCTCGTTAGCCCATTCTTTCGATATACTCTTAAATTTTCCCTAGAAATCTCACTGCCATTATTTTCAGGCTCAGCCATCTATAATTTAAGCAACCTTTATGTCTAAAGTTCTGTATTTTTTGTGATGGTTCTTGTACTTCCAGAAAAAGAACGTTCCCTGCAGCTAAGGATCTGTAATAATGCTGCTACCAACAGGTCTTTAAACGTTTTTGGTACTCCAGAATGCGCATCACACACAAGACAAATTTATGAAATGGAAACCAAATTACAGCGATGGTGCTTTGAAATTCAGTCAAAAGGACGCAGCCAAATGACGCAATTCACTGGTGGGATTGGTAAGTGGAGTCACAAAGTAGAATGGAGTTGAACTTTATGTCGCAAGATAAATGTTGCTTAATTTTTGTCATGTAACCGAAAACTGTGTCTTTACACATTTAACTGTAGTGTCACTCCAGTATTCCATCATCTGGGGTGTCATATTAGTTGCACATGTGCACTCGGCTTAAATCATGAACGAAGATTTACTACAAAGTATTTCACGTACAGCACTATTAACTTAAGAAAACTCTGAGACATGCACTTTTGTTCATGTTGATATGCTCTGAAGTTAGGGATGAGGGATTCTCTGAATGCTAAAATTGTATAAAGCATTGCTTTATTTAAATTTGTTTAAAATCTGGTAGACAGTTCCTCAAGACAGTATTAAGCTGAAATATCATACATTCCACATTACACTTCAAGCCTTGAGAGTCTCTGTTTCCATTAGTAGTATTATTTTTAAAATTTAGATACGTAGTATATATTTTTCGCAATATTGTTTTAGTTGGAGCTTTGTTATATAGCCGATTGGGTGAATAATGTTTTTTTTTTTATTTATGTGACCATAGGATCCATAAATACTGTAGAATTATTTGTAGATTTCGAAACCATACTTGCAACTATGAAAAAATTAATAAAAAACACATAGTTTCCCATACGACTTTCATGAAACAGCGAGGTGGCGCAGTTATAGCACAATGAACTCGCATTCCGGAGGGCCATGGTTCAAACCCGAGTCCAGGTTTCCTGATTTGGTTTTCAGTGACTTCCCTAAATCGCTTCACGCAAATGCCAGGACAGTTCTTTTGAAAAGGCACGGCCGACTTCCTTCAGCAACGGGACCGATGACCTCACTGTTTGGTCTCCTCCCCCAAGTTGACCAACAAACGACTTTAATTTTTTTCCTAGCAGATATGCAGCTCTGATTCCAAGAATGTTAGAACGACCTCCGTGGTAGGTTCTTTCTTCCGCATTTATTGACTTTGACGACAGCAGCAGACGGCTGTAGAGTTTAGTAGTTCGTGTCATGCGTTCGTACGGTATTGTGTTGCGTTTTCTGTGTAATGTGTAAGTGATTTGATGGTGGAGACAGGAAATCACGGAAAGACAGATATTGAGTGTGGTACTAAGTCAATACTTAATTTTTATTATCATTACAGCTAACTGCCTCGAATGAAGTAGTTTGCCAATGCCTTGTAATGATGCTATAGTAACTGTTCATACAATTATTATATTAGTTTAATTTCATTTATTGGGCACATTTGAACGATACGTTTGTTCCACATTTAATTCTTGTATCATCCTTGGCGCTTGTGGTTATGGTTTGAGATAGCCTGAGAATTTCGTAAGTAATTATTTCAGGTTATGTGTATCAGAACCAAACACTTGTTATTTTCAGTGAGCTTGTGTTTCCGCATTGCGAGCAGGAGGTGACCAGTGTTTAGACAAACATATTAGCGCACATTACGTACCTGTGCTGTTCGGCAATTACGAAAAATACCAGATGGACGCGTGGGTATGTAATGTGCTTGCTGTTTTCGTTCTGTCCGATAAAATTGCTTAATGTTTCCCGTGATTTAGCAAAAGAACCGCCAGAAATTTTGATGTGTTGTCTGTAATTACCGGAAAAGTGTCTATATGCTGTGGTGGTTAGAGAAAGTGAAGGTCAATGTGAGATACTTTGTTATGAACGAAAAAAGGCCCTCATGAAGTTCACACACACGCTGCATTCATATTGTTATATTTACTTGCGTTGTGCATGCGAAGTTCGGTAACAATATTTGTGAAGGAAGGAATGGGGACAGTAAGAGTTTACTGTAATCTGATCTGCAGTTCGCCCGGGTTGTAGCGCAAACAGTTGTACTGCCGATACATCAGATTCGTTAGCACACGTTAATACAGAGTATCAGGGATTGGTTATGTTGGTATGAAACAGAATGCTGTAGAGGGAATTCATTGTGTAGCGTTTTCTATGGATTTTCAATGTGCCTATGTGCTCCATAGTTTAGTAAATAGTGTTAACTGCTGTTTGTAGTAATGTGCACGTTTCAATCTATGGAAGGATATGGGAGATGTAATTGACTC
Organism: Schistocerca nitens; assembly: GCF_023898315.1. NCBI lineage: Eukaryota > Metazoa > Arthropoda > Insecta > Orthoptera > Acrididae > Schistocerca > Schistocerca nitens. The sequence goes on from NC_064624.1 coordinate 71,084,994, forward strand.
TGTAAGGCCTAATGGGTATGTGTAATTACCACTGACAAAAGCATCCCGAAACACAGACCATTGTCATGGGACGCTTATGAGAAAGTAATTTCACTAAGTCTTGTTAGAGGAATTTAATCGGTGTTAAATCTTGACAGTCAAGAATCATTTATTTTTCTATGCAACGTGCAGGCAGCAGTGTGTGTTTTTTAGGGACTGGGTAACGATTGCAGCATTGCTCTATATTGAGTTGATAATGTTGAATATAGATGACTGTATAAGGAAACAGTTGTTAAAAATACATACTAAACTGACTGAAAAAAAGAAAGTTCTGTCTGTATGGTTGGATTTTCATGTTCTGCTTTTCTGAATACCATGAGCAGATATGGGTTTATAGATTGATTGAAAATGCAGCCAGTATGATTGAGAAATAATTCTTTTCTGTTCTTGCATACGTTGCTAAGAACATAATTGTAAACCTCTTACATTATTCTATATATTAAGGAATTTGCAGGATACATTGACAGGCTTCAATATAGCCCGAGACTCATTTTAATCTTTTATTCTTCATACGTAAAATTGTCTACAGTGAATAGATTTGTCCGGTAAACTCACTTTATCTTAGTTGCTTCACATGACAGTTAGAAATTTATGTGGAAAAAGAAAGTCAGCTACCATATTCAGAAAAAGACTGAATACCACAAGCAAATACTACTAAGTAACAGCAGTATCTGAAAGTCATTTGTTTCCATTGTGTGGGGTTTTTGTTTTCTCTCAAATTGAGTTTTGTTTTCCATTAATGACACTGAGGCTTCAGAGTCCTCATAACCAGCAAGTTGTAAATTAGTTCATTTTGTCAGGTTCTTTGTCCCTCAGCCATTTTTAAATTTTTCATATGCATCGACTCATTTGCTGCAGCCAGAAAATACTGCCTGTGCACTATGTCGAATAATGACACTGTAAACATATCACTTTTGCTTTCTTGTTTTTCAGTGGCTTAGGAGGGCAATCATGGACTGCAAGGGGACTAGTTGGGTGAAAAAAGAGAAGAATGAAATATATGCTGAACCAGAATCCTTGGTAAATAGCTTCTTGTATTTTTTTACCATTGTTTCATTAATTTCTTTGTGCAATGTGTTGTGTAAACAAGCAGATTGCATGTCCTGTTTGTCAGATGAAAAATTTGGTATTGGCTGTTGGTTTTGCTTCTTGACCAAACGAAGTTGTGACTGTTGGCTGTGCAACATATTTGCAATGGATGGTGTCTTGTAGTATATGATGCTGCTCTGTAATTTTTAAAATTTCAAATTTTCTGCAGCTTATTGTTAGTGTGATGTTGGCGTCCCAGTAGTCAATGATCACATGTTTGCTGTCTACTAGGAAATTGTTAAATGCTTTTGAGTTGTGACGTTAGCAATCACTTATTACAAATTAATTTCCTGCTTTGAGATTTATTTCGGTGTGTTCTTAATGTCTAGATTTGTTCCTTTTTTAGAAAGAGGTATTATTAATGGATATGATAAAGTAATATGAGTGGACTCCACTTGATAGAGTGCAGATGATTTAGCTACTACTGTAGATCAGTTGTATGGTTCACTGGACAAATTGATCATGTGCTATATTTGTGGTCAATTTTTAAGTTGACCAAAGTCGCTTTCTCAGACAAGAGGAATATATATATATATATATATATATATATATATATATATATATATATATATATATATATGGATTTATTGCAAAGACAATATTTGGCAGTCTATTTGTCATGGTCCCTGATGGAGAAATCTAAACTCATGACCTAAAATATTTTTATCCTGGTGTAAAATTTTTGCTATTGTTCATCTAATTGGTTTTATATCCTCAAAGTTATTGTTAGCAATATTACCGTACTTGATCTGTTTTTGTTTTGTCAGTAGGTATTCAGAATCTATTAAATATCGGGAAGTGGTAGGGGACCAAGAGTTGTTGATGAAATCCTTTGAGGAGCTTAAATACTATTAAATGAAAGAGCAGTTGGCAGTGTAATGTACAACCCTAAAAAGGAAATGGTGGTAATGCTGATACTAAAAGGAAAAAATGGGGTGTTACAGTTTTAACTGCAGAATGTTGGAATGTTTGCAGTGCTCTTTAACCAATAGTTCTTCACATTACCACTCTAAATATTTAGTATCAAATAAATTACTTAGATGTTAATATAATCTCAGAGTTAAACTGTGCCGGCTCAAGTATGACACGTCTGTAACATACAACATACGCTTACAGGGTTGGTGATCATAAAAGAAGTAATTATAGCAGAATGTCACTGTAAGCTTCAGGCAAATTAAAACATGCTGAAGTTACTGTTAGAGCTTACTCCTTGATTCAGTTTTTCTGAGATTAGCAGGATTTTGAATTTTCCAGTGTGTGGCCATAAACATTTTATGGAAAACTCACTCCTCATCGAGCTTGTTTTGAAAATATATCCTTCATTTCTTTCTTCATCAAAGCACTGTAATTTGTTTTATGTAGCTAGATCAAAACACTCCTGTGACACTGTAAGGATGTCATTTGCTCTGAATCGTTCATCTTGAGAGTTTCTCTAGAAGCAGTGAAAACACAAATGTACACTCGCACTAGACAATGTCGTGTTATAAAAGTAGCATTGTCAGGTTTTTGTTAGCGTCAGCTGCCAAAGTCTGCATCAAGTAGGACCTTCCTCCCCCTCCCCCCCCAAAAAAGAAGAAAATCTTTGTGCTTTGAATTTCTCACTTACCTTTCTTTCTATGAACTTGGTGTTTGTAGTGTCATGCTCATATTCAGGATGTTCATTCTTCTAGTGGTATTGTAGTTCGTGCATTGATATCAAAATGTCAGCAGTTGGTAAAGGCAAGTAGTTGTAGATATAGCACACATGCCTTCACTGTACCAATCTTCTTATCACTTCTTTTTGGAATAACTACGGAAGTGAGGACTATATTGCACCTTCATATCATGTGTTACATCTGTATTGTAAATGTATCTGTTTCTCCATTAGCTCAAAGCTGTGTAACTGAGCAATTACTGTTCAAGCTTTTCATGTGAGGTTGTATCTGAACTGCTCCAATGGTGACAAGCAAAACTCAGTTGCCTTAGTTGTGTTTTCCAAAGAACAGAGATATTAAAATCAAACTTTGGAAATGACAGGATAGAGTAATGATGTACAAAGCATGCATTCCAACTCAACACATTGAGGAGACCATAGGTTGCAGGTAGGTAGAATGAATTGACTGCTAAATATTTAAGCTTTTGGACAAAGTAATTCATATGAAATACGGAACAACACTAGGTCATGAACACATCTAACGTGAGTAGAAATCTGTTGGAGTGAGAGGTAAAGAGGTGCTGTGGGGTGGGAAGTGAGGGATAGCAGGGTAGGGGTGGAGGTGACGCTGTGCTGCCTGAGGTATTTGTCAAGGACATGGGGGGGGGACAGAATAGGGCTGCTAGGTGCAGTGTTGGGAGGCTGTGTGGGGCGGGGGGGGGGAGTTGCGGGATAGGTGTGTGCAGTGCTAGAATGAGAGCAGGGTAGGGAATAGGTGGGGTGGAGCATACAGACCAGTGAATGTTGAAGTTTATGGGGATGACTGATATGTTGTACGAAGAGTTTCTATTTGCACAATTTAGAAAAGCTTGTTATGTGTGGGTGTGTTTTTTTTAATGTGCTGCCAAAGATGGAATCTTTGCTCATCTTCAACCTACCCTGCCACAAAAGACACCAATCATTTCCTTCACTGAGCTCCACAGTTCCTGCTCCTTTACCATTTGGCACCCTGCTCATCATTGGCAGTGCTATCACCCTCTATGATGACATCCCCAACACCCATGGCTTTCTGTTACTGAACAGTACCTTTCCCAGTGTCTGACTCTCTCCTAACCTACAGCCCTTTCCTGGTCGCCATGACCAACTAGATTCTAACCCACAATTCTCCATTGAAGGCACTGGCTACAAACAAATCTACAGCACATCAAAGGGCATTTGTATGCCACCCTGTTCTGCCAGTTCATTCATATGCCACCTAGAGGATTCCTTTCTAACCACCCAGAATCACAAACGCTTCACCAGATCAAGATTCGTTTATAACATTTTTATGATATTATTGGTTTGTTTATTGAACCTGATCTGATTAGGTCCATCAGGCCCTCTATTGAACTGGACCACGGTTTCACAAATACTGTATCCTTTTTGTATCATATTTTCCCGAAACTAAGTTTTAATATGACAAATAGTATTACAATGATTTGGGTGTTTCAATTAGCAATGTCAGTGAATAATACTATGAACTAAAAGTTAATACTGGCAGTACTTCTACTACTGCGGTTGATACCACTAGTGGTGCTAGTAGTGGTGGTGATGAAAGAATTTGAAGGATTGCAAGGTAGATTTTATTCTGATACAGTGTGTTATGGGGAAAGGAAATGTAAGGAGACTCCACCAGCTAAGAATATTGGGAAACAATGTGGTTGCAAGGAATATACTAATGGTCACACTGAGGCCTGCACAGCCTAAAATTTCCTTTCGAGCGTTTTCCCAGAAACAGATCTCCCATGCCTTGTCCTGTCAGTCACAAATACAGAAGTGTCCAATTCCACCCATCTACTTTGTTCCATGACGTCACAAATATGGCAGAAGCAACCATACACTAAGACTCCAATGTGGCGCCTATGTAAACATGACCACTAACACGAAAATACAATTAAAACCAAAACACACACACACACACACACACACACACACACACACACACACACACACACACACACACACACACACACACACACTCCCAGTGCACTGTGCACTTATTATTTTCCCTTTCTCTGTTTCTCTCCTCCCCTTCCCCTCCCACAGTACAGCTTCCCAAAACTGCCATTAGTAACCCATACTGTCTCTGCCACATCCTTGCGTGGTGTCACAGAGAACACATTATCTTCCCCCCACCCCTCCTCCCGCCTTTACATTGCTATCCCTCTCTCCTTGCCCTGTGCCGCCTCATACCTCACAACCCACCCTAAGAGATTGTTGCTCATGCCAAAAGCAGATGGTCATGTCTCAGTTCTTGGAGACAGTGGCTGTGTGTTTGTGTGTTTTTTCTATTTCAGAAGAAGAGCTTTGTCCAGAGTCTCAATTTTTAACACTCTTTCATTGTACATTTCTGTGAGTCAGTATAGAAAGTAAACGTGCCAAATTTCATGTTGATGGGAAAGTTAACTGGGAAAAACACAACAACCAAATCTGGAAGAAAAGGCCTCAAGATTGTTCTACCTTATGTGTAAACTGAGAGTAGTGTTTGGTTGTCACACGCTCTGTATGTCATATTTTGGTTCCTTTGTCAGATACATGTTTATTCCGCTGATATCAGTGACATAAAAAAAAATACGTGGAATATGCTAGGCAGAACGTGCTGCCCGTATTTGTTTATCAGGCTTAGAATACTAGTAGTTTTTGATATCTCTATGACTCTGCTGTTGGCATCAGGAAGAATGGTAAGGAATGTGTTGCCAGAACGCAGTTTACAAACAAAATACTGTGTAAGTAATGCGAACATCCACATTCCAAGGCATAGGCTAGCAAGAACAGGAAACTCTCACAAAGTGAATGACCTCAAAAGTTTTATTTATTATTCCCCCCTTGCTTCATCCACATCATTTTAAAATTTCAAAATAAAACTGTGTGATTGGCTAATAGAAAATCCGTGTTACAATTTGTTGAGCCGGCCGTGGTGGTCTAGCGGTTCTAGGCACTCAGTCCGGAGCCGCGTGACTGCTACGGTCGCAGGTTCGAATCCTGCCTCGGGCATGGATGTGTGTGATGTCCTTAGGTTAGTTAGGTTTAAGTAGTTCTAAGTTCTAGGGGACTGATGACCATAGATGTTAAGTCCTATAGTGCTCAGAGCCATTTGAACCATTTTTTACAATTAGTTGTATGGTGTGGGTATTGTTGATTTCAATATTAAAGATTCTGGTTGTACCCACTGATTTCACTACACTATTGTTTTTTTATGTGATGAAGCGCATTTCGTATAAAATAGTTACCGATAAGTAAATAAAGATTATGGGAGTAGGAAATATGATACAAAGTAGCAGCATAGGAAAATGAAGTGCAAGATGCTAGTAAATTTTCAAATTTCTTGTCACTGATCATTTATATAACTTTTAGATCACTACAGTTGAAATGCACCTTACTGACTGGCACTGAGAAGGCCACTCTGAAAAGAATGGGTCATTTATTCTTTGGAAGTGTCATACACTTAAAATATGTGATAATTTTTGTAATATATCTAAAATTGTCTTCTTAAAAGAACTCCTGGCAGATTTTTTAAATGGATGAGCAAGTGAACCAACAGGTAATTCTAGAATTTGTGTGACTGTATGAAATTAAGCAGTGTTATGTTATGACTCAATTTTGGTGAATATAATATGGATCGGCTTGGTGCACTTGCCCATGCTAGAATACCCTCCACTAACCTCTCAATCTCTGATGACTGTCACCTCCTACATCCATTTGAACTTGCTTCTTGTCTTCAAGCCATAGTATCCCTCTACACTTTTTACCCGCACATATCCCTCCATTACCAACTTGATTATCCCTAAAAGCCTCAGAATTTGTGCTATTAACAGGTTCCTTGTGTTAGTGAAATTGGTCCCTATGTTCCTCCCTCATTTTTTTGTTTCGTTTACCTATCAAATCTTCAGCCTTCTTCTGTATCACATTGATGCTTCCATTCTCATCTTGTCTGAATTGCCTATCATTTATGTTTGACTTCCATACAGGGATGCACTGCAAATATCTTCAGAAAAGACTTCCTAACACTTAAATTTATATTAGATGTGAACAGTCCTCTTTATTAGGCACATGTTCATTGATATTGCTAGTCTTCACTTTATTTCTTTCGTACTTTGGCCATCATCAGTTACTTTGATGCCCAAATAGGAAAAGTTGTCTACTACTTTTAGTGTCTCATTTTGTAGTCGAAACTCAACATTGCCTGATTTATTACAGCTACATTCCATTGCTTTTATTGATGTTTGTCATACAATCTCCTTTAGTGATGATATCCAATTTTACTCTTCAGAGTTTTACCTCCCACACATCCCTTCATTGACAGTTTCAAGATGCCTGTTTTGTTTGATAGAATTACATTGTCATTGGTAAACACACAGTTTGCTTTACTTTCTTCCAGATTTCCTTCATGTCTTCGTTGTACAGAGTGCATATCAGATGTAGGCTACAAGCCTGTCTCATTTCCTACTCAATGCTTCCCTTTCATGTCTTTAAAGTCTTACAACTGGTGCCTGCTTTCTGTGAAAGTTGCAAGCAAACTTTTGCTTCCTGTCTATTTATTCTGCTGCTGCCCAAAGTCCAAAGGGTGCAGTCAACTCCACATTCTCAAAAGCATTTCAGTAAATCTGCAAAAGCTGTAAACACAATTTTGTTTTCATTTAACTCATCTTGTAAGGTAAGCCATAGTATCAGTATTGCCTTGTTAAATGTTTCTGGTACCCAAAGTGATCTTATGTAAGGTTAACCCTCTAAAAGCTTTTCCATTCTTGCAAGCATGTCATATTAATCTGATAGTATTCACACCTGTTAGCACCTGCCTTTCTTCAAATTTGAATTATTGCATTCTGGTTGATGTATGACTGTACATCAACTATCTCATATCTTGCACAAAAGTGGAATAATTTTGTCATGGATGGATTTCCCATGTATCCCAATAATTCTGAGGGAATGTCACCAACTGCAATGGCCTTGGTACTACTTCGCTCCTTCAGTGCTGTATCAAATTCTGGTCATGTTATGATATCTCCAGTCTTGTCTGCAACTACTTCCTTTTCCCATTTTGGAGCAAGTTTGTTCCCCTTTGCCCTACAACCATTCTTGTTTAGCCATATTGCATGTTCTGTCAACATCATTCCAGTAATGTTTGTATTCCCTTTTGTCTGCTTAAATAGCTACATGTTTGTATTTGCTCTTCGCATCAATTAAATTCAGTATCTCATGAGTTGTGAAGGTATTCGTACTAGGCCTTACTTTTTACCTATGTTTCCTCCTGCCTTCACTGTTTCATCTCAAAGCTGCCTATTCATTACCCAGTGTATACTTACCCTCTATTACTTTTTGCCTAATGCTCATTTTCAAACCATCAATGAGTTTTGGTTCATTCAAGTTTATCCAAATGCCATGTACTTAAATTCTACTTTTACCATTTCTTCAACGTTACTCTGCAGTTAATAAAAACAATTCTAGCCAGAGTCCACATCTATCACTGGAAATGTTTTGTAGTTTAGAATCCTGTTTTGAAATCTTTGTTTTTGACATTACATAATCTGTTTGAAACCTTTTGGTTTCTCCATGTTATTCCACATACACAAGCTTCTTTCACGATACTTGAAAAAAGTGTTCGCAGTGAATAATTCATGCAATGTGCAAAATTGTACCAGGTGGCTTCCCCCTTACAGTCATTTGTGCCATTGGAGGTTCTCTTAACTATTTTGCATCCTGTTCCTACTACTGAATTTCATTACCTTCTAGAATTGGTTTTCATCTTCCTTGGATATTGAATAATTACTCATCAAACTTTTTCCTATTCCATTATTCTGCTGGTCTGGTTGCCATTTCTACCATTGTTGTATTTTCTTCATGCCTATTTCAGCTATGGTAATTCAGTGACATTGCTGTAGATAATAGCGTACTCATGTTCCTATTTTCTTGCTCACTACTAGGGCTCTCCCTGCATGATCCCTATTTGATTTTTTGTTGATAATCTTGTACTGATCTGACCAGAACTCCTGTCCTTTCTGCCATTGCACTTCGGTTCGTACAACAACTGAATGCAACCTATCCATTTTTGCTATTTAAAGTCTGTAACCTTCCTAGGCTGTTGTTGTTGTCTTCAGTCCAGAGACTGGTTTTGTGTGTGGGGGGGGGGGGAGAGGGGGTTTGAGGTTTTCGGTTTTCGGGCGCTAAACAGCGTGGTCATCAGCGCCCAACAGGTTTCGTGCCACTCTCCATACTACCCTATCCTGTGCAAGTTTCTTCATCTCAAAGTATGTACTGCAGTCTACATCCTTCTGAATCTGCTTAGTGTATTCATCTCTTGGTCTCCCTCTTTGACTTTTACCCTCAACACTGCCCTCCTATACTAAATTGGGGATCCATTGATGCCTCAGAACATGTCCTACCAACCAATCCCTTCTTCTAGTCAAGTTGCGCCACAAATTCATCATCTCCCCGATTCTATTCAGTACCTCCTCATTAGTTACATGATCTATCCATCTAATCTTCAGCATTCTTCTTTAGCACCACATTTCAAAAGCTTCTTTCTCTTACACACACACACACACACACACACACACACACACACACACACACACACACACACACACACATGCAGAGAGCTAAGACCACACTGCCAAGCTGTGGTCTCAGCTCTCTGAGACTGCGATCATGCGAGGGTGCACGTGTCTACTGCTGACAAAGGCCTTAATGGCCGAAAGCCTTAATTGTGTGAATCTTTTTTATTGTGCCTATTGCGACTCAGTATCTCCGCTATATGGTGAGTAGCATCTTTCCTTCTCTGGTATTGTTACATTCCATCCTGGGTTTTCCATTGTTTGATGTTTGCTTCTATTCTATTCTTGTTAAACTGTTAGTCGTCTGTGTCGTCCACTTTCATACAAGACTACACTCCATACAAATACTTTCAGAAAAGACTTCCTGACACTGAAATCTATACCTGATGATGTTAACAAATTTGTCTTCTCGAGAAAAGCTTTACTTGCCATTGCCACCCTACATTTTATAATCCTGTCTACTTTGACCATCATCAGTTATTTTGCTCCCCAAATAGGAAAACCCATGTACTACTTTGTGTCTCATTTTCTAATCTAAATCCCTCAGCATCACTGATTTAACTCAACTACATTTCATTATCCTCATTTTGCTTTTGTTGATGTTCATCTTTTATTCTCCTTTCAAGACACTGTCTCTGACAAAATTACAATGTCATCGGCGAACCTCAAAGTTTTTATTTCTTCTCTGTGGATTTTAATTTCTGATTCAAATTTTTCTTTTGTTTTCTGAACTGCTTGCTCAGTATACAGATTCAATACCATCAGGGATAGGCTACAACCCTGTCTCACTCCCTTCCCAACTGCTCTTTCCCTTTCATGCCCCTTGACTCTTATAACTGCCATCAGGTTACTGTACAAATTGTAAATAGCCTTTTGTTCCCTGGGTTTGACCTCTGCAACCTTCATAATTTGAGAGAGAGTATTAAAGTCAACATTATAAAAAGGTTTCCCTAAGCCTACTAATGCTAGACATATAAGTTTGCCTTTCCTTAATCTGTATTCTAAGACAAGTTGTAGGGTCAGTATTGCCTTATGTTTTCGAACATTTCTATGGAATCCAAATTGGTTTTTCCCAAGGTCAGCTTCTACCAGTTTTTCCATTCATCTGTAATGTATTCGTGTTAGTATTTTGCAGCCATGACTTACCAAACTGATAGTTTGGTAATTTTCATGTCTAGTTTGGTAATTTTTACGTCTGTCAACACCTTCTTTCTTTGGGATTGGAATTATTATATTATTTTTGAGGTCTGAGGGTATTTCACCTATCTCCTACATCCTACCCACCACATGGTAGAGTTCTGTCAGGTCTGGCTCTTCGAAGGCTATCAGTAGTTCTAATGGAATGTTGTATACTTGCAGGGCCTTGTTTCGACTCGTGTCTTTCATGGCTTTGTCAAACTTGTCACACAGTATCATTTCTCCCATTTCATCTTCATCTACATCCTGCTCTATTTCCATATATTTCCCTCCAGTACATCGCCCTTCTGTAGACACTCTGTATAATCCTTCCACATTTCTGCTTTCTCTTCTTTGCTTAGAACTGGTTTTCTGTGTGAGCTCTTGATATTCATCCAAGTGCTTCTCTTTTCTCTAAAGGTCTCTCTAATTTTCGAGTAGGCAGTAACTATCTTACCCCGTAGTGATATATACTTATCCTACTAAGGTATGTGATACTCCACACTCAGACATATAGAGTGCCTGTCCTGCTTTTCCTGATAACATCCTCCTGTGTAGCCTCTGCCTGGAGATCTGGATGGGGGATTATTTTACCTCCAGAGTATTTTGCCTAAGATAATTGTGTACAGTAGAGCTGCATGCTCTTGGGAAGAAAAAAACAAACACAGCAGCAGTTTCCCTTTGCTTTCATCCACTTGCAGTATTGGCACAGGAAGTTGGTTAATGCTACAAGGCCAGGTCAGTTGATCATACAGACCATTGCTCCTGCAACTGCTGAAAAGGCTTGTGCCTCTCTTAAGGAACCATGTGTTAGCTTGATTTCTCCTCAGATAATACGTATTTGTGTTTGCACTTACTGTTTTCAGTATCGCTCACATGCCAGCAACCCTACCATGGCAGTATCCATGGTTCATTTGGTGTGGGGCTGTGCACTATTGTTTAATGTGCTGTCTTGGAGCAGAAGAAATAGTTTTAGCATGTATATTTGTAGAATTACTTAGTTATCTGTTAGAACATAAATAACAATTCTGTGATACTGTATTGGTACACATACAAACAAACAGATGAAAACTGTTGCTATGTCTCAGATTTGAGGCTGTAACTCCTGGTTTCAGGATCAGTTACTTTAACAATTACCCTAACCAAGCATGCCTCCAGGGCTGCCAAGGGGATGTCACTTGTGTGTCCTCATAGATTTTCATTTTAGGTTCAGGATTTTAAGGTCAGCGACCGGCCAATAATTTTGTAAAGCAGTATGGCACAGTTCTCCATAGAAGTAGAAACAATAAATGCATTTGGCAGTTGGGTGATTTGTGAGTGCTGGTAAATATAAAAAAAATTATTATACAGTTGTCTGTAGATGAGTGCATAGGATACCAATATAATAATCATAAAATTGGTGGTTCAGATAACACTGATTGCTACCAGTTCTTTTAGTTTTATTTACATTCCATATGTAAAACAAATGGTAATTTTAATTCATGCTGAACCATACTTTATTAAAAAGTTATTTTTAATTATAAGTTACATAAAATGCAAGTATTGTTGAAAAATTACAATTTGGTACAAAAATGGAGAGCATCAAATTGAAAATAAAGAAATCTCGCAGAAATGTATCAAAATTTTTGTTTTAATACGTCAAATGTTGAAAAAAAATGTAATTTTTACTAAACTGTTACAATTCAGTATTTGTTAAATTTGCGAGTTGGTAGTAGACATGGAAGTTTCCAAAAATTAGTAGTTCCTACTAGAAGATTCGAACCAGCAGCTTTTTCATTAAGGTATTTTTGTGCTATAGTCCCAATTACCAGCAGTTGTGTTAATAATTAGGAAATATTTTGTAGTTGACAGCACTCAGTTTGGTAACTGCATAGTGCTGGTTTAGGGAATTGATGTTCCAGCACAACTCCAAATACTCTAAATCTGAAGGAAATTAAAGAGGATGATCTGAAAGATACCCTTTTCAGTCAAGTTCTTATTCTTGCAGGGGTGTGCCCATAATGGTTAAGGTGATAGCCCATAAAATGCAAGAAATCCAGGTTTAACTCATCAGTGCAGCCAAAATTAATTTTTACATCTGCTGTTACATAGATGATTCTCTAATATTAGGCAGTCATTGGAACAAATTGTGAATGTTTCTGATCAGCTTAAATCATCTGGTATTCAAAATTGTGTTGGCTGACGGCATTGCAGCAGAATTGTGAGTGAATAGAGCAATTGATTTTTATAATCAATGACTGTAGGATCCATTTTTACTCTTGCAGAGGAACTGTTTTCTTTCCAAAATCATATAGGAGAACAAAATTATCTGCTGTTCAGGCCTTTCACTCCAAACATGTTTCCTGTGCCTCTTCTTACAAACTGAAATGACCTGTGCATTTTTATGTTCCCATGAAAAGCCACTTTTCCATAAAGTTAACACTTCAATTGCCAGAGGTTGTTCTGCAAGATCCACTTGTTTTATTTAATCTGATGGCTGCCACTTCAGGTCTAGTGGTCTACTGTGTGGAAAAAGTTTGGTTTTTCCTTCTCCCTCCAGTCCCCACCTTAGTCAATTATGTATCTGTCATTTTAGTATCCATGCTGCAGCCAAAATTGTGAAATGCATTTTTATGCTCTTTAGTGGAGAAACTTTGTAAGGCAAAGCATTGTAATTGACTTTTGTGTTACTGTCTTCTGCTTTGCTACCATGTGCATCATTGTCAACTTGGCTTTGTAGAGTTGTCTTTGATCCATTTTCTAACATTTTTGTTCAGAAGTTCTGGGGTTTTCATTTTTTGTTTCATGTTTTGCAAGACATGATCTTGCTTATAAATTAATGGAAGGCTTCTTATATAGGCTGTCTTGGTGGTTCTCATATGTTCAACTTCTGGTTGACCATGGAGATTCAGGGGATTTAGCTTCATTCCAGTGTGAAGCTCTTGGTCCTCATGTACCTTACTATGTCAGTGAGTTCAGAATTTGGAGGAAGCCAGTGGCATACCACATCCACTAAGACAATGCCTAATAGAGCAGTAAAATGTTAATAACTAACTCCAGGTTGTTGAAACCTTTACTTTTACTTTGGGTTTGCATTTGTTTTTGTGACATTTGACATGTATTTTCCTCAGTACCAAAATTAGGTGACGCACACTTAGATCTGCATTTACCTGCTTATTGTCTTTACAGGTGGTTTTCTAACCTAAAAAATGCATTCTGAATGTAACCTGCTACTTGTTTAGTTCCTTCTTGACCATAGTGCCCTCATGAGCTTTGCGGAGGTACCCTATCATCTTCCACTGAATAACACAGGTCAGAAAATAGGGAGCCTTCACTGTGGCACAGGCAGAGGGGAGAGAGAGAGAGAGAGAGAGAGAGAGAGAGAGAGAGAGAGAGAGAGAGAGAAGTTCCAACTTAGTGTCAAACCCAAGTGATCATAATTAGTGATTGACACAGGAATATAAACATTGCTTTCAGTAAAGAAAAGAATTATAGCTTGTGAGTGGAGTTCTACGAAATGGACATGAAATTTTGTGGTGCAACAAAATTGCTTCATAGGTAGGGATTTGGTGATTAGCCAACCAAACTCACAGGAACATAATTTAGTTGCAGATGATAATCTATCAGTATGTAGAAAGATATAGAGGATCATATATAAACTAGAAATGTAGAAAAATTAGGTAATAGTGAAAAGACATAAACTGTTATGAGATCTAATTTTGTTAGGCTCATTATTACTTGAAACATGTAGCTGAATAAAAGTACTCACTGATGATTGCAGAAAAATGCTGAAACATTTTTGGGCATTTATAAACAGAAAGTTGGCATAACAGGTGGATCATAAATTCCAGCAATTGTAGTATACAATACTCAAACGCACCATTGGAATACCACATCTCAGATGGAACCTTGGCAAACACAAGATGCTGACATGCGTCTTATGCCCTGTACTTCTATAGTCAACATATTATTTTATTTTTCTAATCTTGTTACATAAATAACTCAGAGTTGCTAGTATCATTTGTTGGAAAGATGATGTAGGGCTATGCATCACTTCTCCACGGTGGCATGTGTCACCACATTTCTTCATAGTGGTGTGTATCACTACACAAGAGTGCTGTGTGTCTGAGTCTCACTCTTCTGACACTGAATTTCACAGTGAAGAGCAACCCCTCACTGCTTGGATGGATGCTGCAGTGAGGCATTCTTGAGGTCCAAATAAGCGAGTTGCATTGGTTTGGATGTCCAATCAACAGTAATCTGCTCATCATGCAGCCAGTACCCTCCCTTTCCTTTTGACTCAAGACAAACCAGCAAGGTCAAGAACACTGGAAAGCTTATGGGCCTGTGGCATCTTGATGGGAACCAGGGGCCTCTGTCATTTCTTAGTCCTAGCCATGGAGACCTGGTAAGTGCAGGTACTTTAGATGGACATACGTTACCTTCAAATGGCTTTTGTGTGCCCCCATTAATAGCCTAGTTCCTCAAGTCAACAACTCCTGTGAACAGGTTTATTAGCTAAACTTCAGAAACAGTGGTCCACATACTGCACTAGTTTATGGTACAAAGTAGATATTTCTAACATGTCTCTGGACCAGATTGTTGGCAGCCAATGGGAGGCTATTACATCATAGACAATGCACAGCTGTTAACCAGCTCAGTCCTGCCATTAATATACAAACTAATCATTTTGTGGATGGCCTTTACTTCACAGCATGCTTTTGATACATGTTGACAATTCTGCTAATGTAATATAATCATATATGTGTCTATACAGAATACATGTGCAACTTTGATTTTGAAATTTTATTAATTTTATCTGATATACAATCCCGGTTTTGGTGAGTGGTATTGTCTGCATAGTTGTATCTTCATGTTGTTCTGCTGCTTACAAGAGGTTCTTGTATTGGGGTGTAGGGCAGTGTTCACTGCCTCTCTTCAAATACTACTAACAGCTTTCTCTCAGAGATGGATCTATGTTGTGACAGACTGATATATAGCCTTCTCTGAGGTTTAGGTTAGGCTCGAAACTGACACTTCCCTTATTTCCTGTTTTTGTCCACAGTCCTGCTAGATACAAATCAATATTGGAAAGAAAAGTGCAAAAATAATTGACGAAAACCCAGTGTTACATTGTTACTTTTTTTTGTTTGGCCACTGCAAACAGGCTTTTTCCCTGAAAATTCACTTTGATCCCACTCTAACATCTGATATGTGAAGGTAGTCGTTAGATTAAACACTTTCCATTGAATTAAAAATATGTCATTGGCTACACAAATCGGCTGTTCAACCATCATAACTTCCCATTACAGCCTGCAACAGGTGTTACCAATATACACTTAGGGGTTGGAGAGGGGATGGCCCATGAAAAAGTTGTACCAACTTATCTTGGATTGTCATATTTTCCTCCAGGGTTGCAGATGCAAAACTTCATTTCCTGTCCGAGGGGTTTTTTAACTTTATAAATAAAAAGAACTTTGCAAAGAACTTATGTGGCTTCCATGTGCAAAATAGTAGTGAGATGCATTGAACTAGCTTGCTGCATCAGTGTTTCCACATTCACACTGGGCAAAAACAAAGTGCCATCTTGAAACGTGCAGCTGTCAAGACATGTACTTGACGCAGTCATCTACATTGTGCCCTGACTCACTCCACACTACTGTCAACAGTAGTTTCCTTATTTTGGTGGTTTGTGACATTATTCCATGGTGTCAAAAGACCCCTGTGTCATAATTATAATGTGTCATATGAACCAAATTACGTTTCATGTAATTGAATGTTCTGCTTTCAGCCGATTCTAATGGATACATTCAAATGCCCAAATGATATTTGGAGTTTCTCATAAATGGCCAGTTCTGTTTTCATGCAGATTCTATTTATAATATATTTATTGAAATAGGCTGAAAGGGGGCTGGAAGGACTGGAACCACCCAAAAATAAAATTAACTTAAATTCCAGAATAAAAATCACGAAATGCTATTGTGATGTGTCAAGTGATTCAATGTGAATTCCATTTTAACAAGTCATAGTTCTGACTTCCAATAAATATTAGTAATATCAGGTCCAATGTCTAAAAAGGAAACAAAAAGTGAATATTAGCATTATACAGTAAGAGCTTACACAGTAAAAAAAAGTTAAATAGCAGGGTAGAGGAATAGAATTTAAAGCTAATCAAATACCATAACGGAAAGCTTAGGTTACATAAAACTAACTTTCGTTTTGTAAAATTTTATGTTTCACTTTGTAAGGAGTTAGCATCTGAACCAGTATTTTTCATGTAATAAGAGAGCTTGCAGTTGATCTTGGACTTATGAAAAGAGTGGAGAGCTCAATAGAATTGTATTACAAGCTTGAAGCCATTGACCACATCACACTTCACCAAGCATTTTGCAGACAATTGGCCAGTTTCTCCTGCTCCTGCACACTTCAAACACGAAAGGTTCTCTATTTGGCTTCATTCATACAGCACACAGTTTAGTTTAGTAATGTTACTGGAGTTTCTCAGTCATGCAATTGCAGATATCGTAATAGTAATTGATGATGGCACCTACATAAATACTGTGAGTAATCAACATCTTCCATTCATTAGCAAATGCAGTGCATTCCTGTGCAGATAAATTTATTCAATTCCTCACAATAATGAATAAATGATGCAGTAAAACAGTAGAAATTCTAAGGTTTGTCATAGTATAATTTGCTTAATGATACACAGAAATGTCTGCCTGCTTACGCAAATCCTGACGTGCTCAGTGCCTTGTGTCAATGCTAGTGACTGGGACCATCTCTGGCAGAGTTGCCTCAAATCAAATTACAACGGTGGCACACTATTTAAATGTTCAAATAATGCATGAAATGGGATGACAGTGGTACTGGTGAAAAGGAGAAAATTACCGTGATATTTTACATGGTGTGTGTAATTTTTTCCATGAAATGAAATGGTATTACATTAGTGCAATTTTATTTATGAGCCAACTATCCACAATAACATGTCTCCCTTGCAAAATGAGCAAAATTTTAGTTAAGAAAAATAACATCGTTTGTGTGTGTGTGTGTGTGTGTGTGTGTGTGTGTGTGTGTGTGTGTGTGTAATAGCAGTAGCTGCTTGGCAAGGATGGAATAATTTCTGTTGTTTGGTTGATGTCTGATGTGTCTATCTCCAAATTAGAGTCTTGGTTTCAAATGTATGGACTAATTGGAATGAAAGTAAATCTAATTTAATGTGACACATTTTCTGGTTACCAAATGCCAGTAAGTGAATACATGTGACCAATAGCTTTTTAGCCCCACATGATGTGTAACCACCAATCAAGTGCAAGGGACAGAAGCTGTGAATATGCCATTTTTTCTTTTTTCAGTTTCTTGAAGATCCGCTAAAGATTGTAACACCTAGTCTTCATATAAAGCAAGACCTAGAACTGAAACAGGAGGATGGCATTGAACATGATGTAAGTTTTCACATCAGTGATGTATTGTGCATGAAGTACTGTATGAATATCATGAGATGCATTGGGTACAGTATATTTTAGTGATCATAAATGATGAAACATTAAAACCTAGGATATTAGCACTCCCCCAGAATGTTTAGAGAATTTCAATTGACTGTAGGTATATTGTTCTGTTGTGTAATGGTATTTGAATGAAACTTGCAGGAAACATATGTTTATTAACTGTAACCCATGGTAATTTTGTTGTACATGTAAATAATGAATGCCTCAAGTTCATTCTTGGAACAAATGTACCAAAGATGACTTCCTTGCAGCAGCTGTCAATTTATTTGTGTCTGACAGAGTTCTATAATAGAAAAGATGTAAGAGGTAAAGCAATCAACTGTAAGCGGTATGTTATCAGATAAGTATTGTATTTGTCATACTATTTCTTTTCGCTGAAGTATTTAATGAAAAACAAACTGCATTACTGGAATTGTTTGCTCTGTGTAAAGACAATGGGTTTATCCAGTATGCATGGCATAAATTTACAGTGTATTGGAACATTGCGTATCCCAAACTACTTGCAAAGAGAAAACATTGTGATAGCAAGGATTTTTGTGAACAGCATTAGATTTAGTACAATTTTTGTGAACAGCAATAAATTTAGTACAATTTTTGTGAACAGCAATAAATTTAGTACAATTTTTGTGAACAGCATTAAGTTTAGTACAATTTTTGTGAACAGCATTAAGTTTAGTACATTATGGTGATAGTCTGTGAAATTCCATATTAGTTTAACTATCACCATAGTGAACTAAGTTTAATGCTGATGGTTTGTCAGGTCTCCAGCCACATGGTAGCATTGATATCACATGATGTTTCAGGAAGTGTCATATTACCCATCTTCTGGCATAGTGTCAAGATTTGTTGGGAGCATGCTATTTATATGTGCCATACCCTCCCTCTACTAGACCTCGGGTGGCTGCAGTGGTGGGGTTGGTGGCCACATTCGGTTCTCGGTGTAAGCATTATGTCTGTGTCCACAGCAGAGGGCGTTGACGGTCATGCCCCCGATGGATTGCCGCTATCGCAGGGTTCCATGCTGCGCTGAGTTAGTATCCATCATATCTGTTGATGAGATTGTGATGAATCCTTATTTCTGTAGATTGTTTGATAATGCTTTCCCAGAATCCAGATGCTCAGCACAGTACTTTTGTGTTTTCAAAGTTGAAGGTGTGTTCATTTGTGCTGTGTTCTGCAGTGGCTGATTTTTCTGTGTGGTCTAGTTGCACACATCTGATATGATCTCCGCAGCATTTAGATATACAGTGCTCTGTTAGCCCAATGTATTGTTTTCCGCATTCACGTGGTATGCTATATATACTCTTGGTGTGTTAAGGTTCAGCGGATCTTTGGTAGAACCTAGGAGCTCCCTGGTCTTTGATGGTAGTCGGAGAGTGGTTTTGATATTGTATTTGCCCAGAAGTAGTGCAATTTTGACCGGGAGCAGAACCGTGTATGGAAGGAATGCAAGACGTTCGTCTCCTTCTCCATCATCTTTTTCTGGGGTTCTCTCTGCTTCCTTCTTTTAAGTGCCCTGTTAATCTGCATTTCACTGTAGCCATTTTGGTGGAAGACTTCCCTCGGGTGTTAATGCTCGGATGGTAGGCTGTCTTTGTCACAAATGGCATGCACCCTATGTACCAGGATGGTCAATACTGTTTGTCTCTGTGCTGGATGGTGGCAGCTTGTTGTATGAAGGTATAGATCTGTGTGTCTTCTTCCTATGTACTGCATGGCCTAGTGAACCATCTGCCTTCCTCTTAATTAAAATATCAAGGATGGGGAGCCAGCCATTTTCGTCCATTTTCATTGTAAATTTGATGTTCGGATGGATGTTGTTGAGGTATTCCAGAAAATCATCTAGCACCTGTTTGCCATGTCCGCATATGACAGAAGTGTCATTGACATAGTGGAAGAAGTGCTTTGGTTTCTGTCTGGCAGTTTGAAGGGCCACCTCCTCAAAATGTTCCACATAGAGGTTTGCAATCACAGGAGCCTGTGGGGAGCCCATGGCCACACCATAGATCTGTTCGAAGAATTCCCCGTGGCACTGAAAGTAGGTGGTTGTTAGTCCATGTTTGAAGAGCCTGACTGTTTGTGTTTCAAAGTGCTGGGCTAAAAGTGCCAAGGAGTATTGAAAGGGCACTTTTGTGAAAAGCAATGTCACGTTGAAGCTCACAAGTAGGTCTTCCATTTGTAGTCACACCTCCCTGAGTATTTTTACGAATTTGGCCGAGTTTCTCACATAGTGGCTGCAGGCCCCCACAAGGGGTTTGCGCAGTGTTTCTAGGCATTTAGCAAGTCCGTAACAGTGAGAGGTGATGGAGTCTACAATTGGTCCAGAGGTACCCCTTCCTTATGGATCTTAGGGAGTCCATAGAGGCTTGGTGTTGCTGGTGCTCTGGGGTACAGGTGCTTCTTCATTCGTTCAGGTAAGTCAGATTTCTTCAGCAGAGCTATCATCTTTCTACTTAACGTTGGGGTTGGAACCTTCTTCAGCCTCTTGTAGGCCTCATCTTGTAGCAGCAGGTTTTCTGCTGGTACTCGGAAGTGCTTAATAGCATTGTAGCATTCCCTTTGTCTGCTAGTAGGATTGTTATATCATGGTAATCTCTAAGGGACCAAAGAGCTGCTCGTCCTTGCGCAGATATGTTATTTTTAGGCAATTGAAATCTGTCAATTATTCTGGAAGTTTCCCATGTGACTTCCTCTTCCTTGGGAAGCCCTAGTACTGCTTCTTCCACGCCACTGATGATGTCTCATTTCGAGTTTGTTCTGGGGATGGGGGCAAAATTCAGTCCTTTCTTGAGGACTGCGATCGTGGCAGCATCTAGTTCTTTTCGAGTCAAATTGACCATGGCTCTGGTGTCATTCATCTCCTTTTTTGTCAAAAACATTGCAAGATGTCAATGCTACCACCCGGCTGGAGACCCGAGAAACCTTCATAAACAGTTTACGCCGGGAAAGCCTACAGTTAAATTTGATGCTATTTACAAAAATTTGTAATACTTAGTAGAAATCTGTTTTGTAACGGTATCCAGCTCTGTGGACTAAGATCAGTTGTGGTGAGTATTAGAATTTTTACTGGGTAGGCGTGACTGGAAAATGAAAAAGAACAGAACTCACACATTTCAGATGTGGGATTAGAGAATGCTGCTGAAAATTAAGTGAACTTAGAGGGATTATGGAGTCCTCAGCAGAACAGTCGAGGAAAGAAATGTACAGAAAATGCTGACGAAAAGAAGGGGCAGGATGATAGGATAAGTGTTCAGACATGAGGTAGTGAACTAGTCAATGTGTTTCCATCTCACTTGGGGAAAAATGCTACTATTACACATATTATATAGGAACTTTAAATGGAGTGTAGTTAATCTTGTTATGTAGTCAATTGTGGAACCTCATCAAGCGCTGGCAACTCTAAACTAGTAGATAAAGAAGTGCTTTTTTGATGGGTATATCTTGCAAAATAATTTTGGCAACAAAATAGGAGGCATTAGAGCTAATATAGATGCTTCCTGGCAATTGTTCTCTCCAAACACCACCTTCAAATAGAATAGGAAATGGTAAAGTAACGGATGTAGTGGTATCAGAAGTACCCTCTGGCATGCACCATTAGGTGACTAGTCTAGTGTAGATGTAGGTGTACAAATAATCAGATATTAATAGTCAGGGATATGGACTATAATCACACATTTATTATGAGACAAATTTGGGAGAGATTATGAGAGAATAAGGAACCCATTTCTTAAAGATCACAGTACTCACAGACAATGATTGCACAGCACTGCGAGTGTGTTGAAAAACATCGTTGTCGTTGTCAAAGTGCATTCAACATAATACTTGAGAAATTAACAGTGATAAATTGAATGGGAGAATCTGTGCTTGGCACAGTCATGGCAAATTCCAGAGCTAAGAAGGTTGTCTGTAGCATGTATGAAAGTTGGTCTGTAGAGCATTATCTGAGAAAACAGATATGGTGGTTCTTCCTTCTGGAGTAATGCAGTGTGTGCCACTTCATACTGAATTTCATGTTTGCCACCATTGAGAACTGTTGACACATGGGTACAAGTGACAGCTGAATGTAAAGCACTATAGCATTAGTACATCAGTAACTGTGAAAATGATTGTGTAAAATCACAATCTCCAGTAAACTTAAAACTGAGGCATGTGATGTATAATCTCCTCACAATTACTTTGGGATTGACACTACAGCAGGAACACATGCAGATGCAAAACGAAGTTGCTTCATTCTTCCCTGACTGTTTGCATGATCTGACATTTCATTGAACACACTCAAATATGCATACTAATCAGTGTACAAAGGTGGAAGTGGGATCAGTAGATTCTGGAAGAGTTTCACTACATTCTCATTTTAGATGTGTTTGTGGCAATAAATTTTAAATTAAACATGTGTGAGGCTCTGCTCATGTGATAAGGTATCAGTCATCTGTTTTGTTGAGAGAAACACAGCACAGCATTTACGGTTAACATGACATTACATTTTCTGATAAACATTACAAATCTTTGTAGCAAGAAAGTTACCCATTTTGGTAGAGGTATGGAAATTGAAGTATGAAAGTAAGAAGAGTAGTGATAACATCATTCACTACCATCCAATTGCAACTATTATGATGTAAACAATGAAGATTTTGTTAGTGTCATTAGTGCTGAATTCCTGAGGTGCACTTCATTTGATTGTAGTTGCCAATAACAGCCTTCTTAGTAACAATTAAAATTTATGAAAATACAATCTGCTCTGCACGTAAATACACCACACATTCCCTGGTAATTTTCCTAACAGCTTCATTACTGAGTTCCCCAACTGTGGACAGTGTACCTTTTTTAGTTGTTTCGTCACTGTTTTGCAACATAATTGTCAATTTAGGTCCATATCAATTCTGTTGGGTTGACGTGCCAGTGAGAACTTGTCAGCCTACTTATTGTATGCCTGTATGTTTTTGTCAACCTGTCAGTTTTTGTATGTGGGCAACTGTGGTTTATGGAGGGGTATTGGATTTATATGCTCCATCTTTTTAAATGTTTCACTTACTTCCACTTACAGATGCTGAAGCCAATAATTTCCTCCTTTTATTTTAGTATAAGGTTCTCGTCAACAACAGAACATTTGGGAGCACTATCAACAACAGATGTTGATGATGTAGGCAGATTATGCACTAACCATTTATCTCGACTGATTTTGGTTTTATATAGCAATGCCTTGAACAAGAGTGATATTGATATATCCACTGAATAACATTTGCTGAAGTGGCTTTTAACGTTCTTAAGCACTGCACACTCCAGAACTGATAACAGTAATGACAGGTAAAATTTCAATCCTATAAGTGTACAAAATGAACACAAACAGAAACTCATAGTGCAGTGAGCGATTCCATAAGACTGCAAGCTGCCTAAAACTGAACTGTACTATACTTGCATAGTATATTGGCAGTGTGGTGAAGGTGTATCCCTTGGGATAGAGTGAATGTATGCTCTGCAGTCTTTGAATGTGTCCACACTATTTCATATCTAGCTGCCAGTCCTAAAGTAATTCTGTATAAAGTTAAATTACCCTCTTGCTTTCTAGAACCAGGTCCTTGATTGTGAGACAGGCAGGCAATGCAAAACAAAATTAGCAGGCTGAAAATCTAGGACATTATCTTGGGTCCAGTGCAAGACACCACTGAAGATTGGAGAGGAGAAGTCAAAAGAATACATCGCCCAGTAATGGGTGTCAAATGCCTGAACTCATTTGAGCTAAAGCTGTGAGTGTGACAACAAGATAATAGGTTAAATGCGGGCAACAATAGGCAGGTGAAGGCTGAAGACGAGTGATAAATGGTGTGTGGATGGGAGAAGCATAACACCGCAACTCGAGGCAAATTTCTAGGTCGCCAGATGATGGTCAGAGTCAGTAAGTGCTGTGCTGTGAAGTATACAGTGTAGAAGAGAGCTGTCAGTGTCTCTGCAAAGAGCACAGTGAAATGTACCACAAGGTGGAATCTTGGGAATGTGAGTTAGAAAAGCTGATCAGCAAATTGTCTTTGTATGGACAGATTTGCACAAGCTGTATTAATTCGAATATTCTTTGTTATTTTCTTGAAGGTCTGTTGGGAGTATTTTGCCACAGAGATTGTATCAGTGAGGATCCCAGACTAAGTTTAGGGTGGGATGATCTGGAGAATATTTCCAGCATTCACATCACTAATATTGCATGTAGAATGAGGAAAGTCACTGGCTAATTGAAATAATCATAGATCGTGAATTTTCTAGAGATCAGCAGTATATTAGTAACCAGCTGAGTTCGTGGTATTGCCAGGGTAGGTATATATTCCAATCTGTTAGTCCATCTTCTCCTACCACAATCATTCCATCTCCACCTTTGTCACTCTTCTGTCTCCTCCTCACCCACCAAATTCCCATCTTCTCCCCCACTCTCTCTGCCTGTCTCGTCCTTGCCCTTTCTCTCTGCCCCTCAACTTTTCCTCAAGGTGTGCAGTCCACCTATGAGCTCCCTTGCAGGCAGAATGACATACCTGTCTACTTAGTGTCATGTTGCCATAGTACTTCCACTACCACTTTGAAAAATAATGTATTAGTCAGCAATGTGAAACACATACCAAGCAGCAGTAGGAATGAACTATTTCTTATGACTAGACACAGCCATGTTCCATTTAAAGTTGTACTCAATGCTATGGGCTGGTCGAAACTAGTTAACAAAATTAAATTTTTTTGTTGATGAGAAAGCAATGACATTGCCGAGGCAGAGGATGAAAGGATACACACAACAAATTTTGAATGTCCAATTTTCTGTTTGCAAGTTGCGGCAAGAAGTATGTAATACTGAGATGAGTAGAATTGGAATATCTATGCCAGAGGAAAAGCAGCAACATGTACACAGTATAAATGCCCGGGAAATGTGATTAATGTGTTGTATGGCAGAAATTCTGTGAGCTTATGAACAATGCAAAAAAGTACAAACTTTGCTAGAGGTTAACAGCTTATGTTGAAGAGAAATGGACTGCATAGCTAGCAAACAGTCCGTCAAGGGGATAGGAAAACAGACTGAGGCTGCTGTTATTTAAAGTGCTGGGTATCCCACCCAAAAACCATTTGTCATGGTGGCATTTGTTCCACATATATCGACAAATTTGAATCTCTCTATAAGATCACACCTCGTTTAGTAGAACAGATGAGGTTTGTGGTTTAGATCCTACTACACAATGAATTTTCCTTCTCTTTTCCTCTACACGTCCAGTACGGTCAGACTGGATGACAGCTGATAACGATCTTCAGTGCATGTCGTGATAGGAGAATCACTAAGATACTTTTGTTGCACCATGAACGTTATATTTACAGCTTGCTACTGGTGCATTTAATTTGCAATAAATTTAAGAAACAACTTACTAGGGACATTATGCGTCATTTGTTTTTTATATTAATTTTACAGCCATTAACCAGTATAAGAATTAAATTCAGCTTTCTTAACCCTTATTCTCAGTCTTAAGCCAACACATGCTGTCACCAACAAATATCCCTCTGTGGGTCCGCGGTAAGAATAGGCCTGTGGTATTCCTGCATGTCGTAAGAGGTGACTAAAAGGAGTTTCATCCATTTCGGCCTTCAATGTGATGGTCCCCATTGGTGTTTGACCTCCATTTTTAAAATTCTACAGAAGTACGAGCCTCTTGGGGAAGGACACATTACGTGGTGTATCACCGGTCCTCAGTGCACTAAGACCTTGACACTCATCATCCTAACGGCGTCGTAACTGCACCCACTGTTCATCAATTTGGGCCTGAACACCTGATGGGTTGCACAGGTTACGCCCGTAGTGCATCCCCATCTGCGCCTTTGATCATAATGGACTTTCCATGGCACCCGAAATCCAGCACGGTAGTCAGCCCGTTGTGGTGGGGTAGTCATGTACCCTCTAGGTTGTAGCCTCCTAACAACACAGGGATCGTACTGCCGATACCTGAGCTGCACCCTCCCCACATAAGCCAAGGAGTAGATGCCCGTGTACCTGGGGCATCAGGACTTCCAGCAATGGTCATCCTGCCAGGTGGCCTTGCTGAGGCTGGGTGGCGCCTGTGGGGAGAGCCCCTGGTCAGAGTGGGTGGTATTGGGGCGGACGTTTTGCAGATGAAACGTCAACATGCATCAGGTCGCTCTGCGGCCGCGTCTTGAAAGAAGAAAGGTTCTGTCTCCATCTCTGGTTCTGGTCCTTCTGCCTTTCCCCCTTGGCCACTTCCTAGGAGGAAGGACAGGCCCGCCAGCTTGGGGCGAAATACTTCCCCCACTATTTACTCTGTTCTCGGACCGATGGAGGGACGTTCGCCACCTCCAAGCCCATGTTCTTTGTACAGCATATCAAGGATATCTTCAGAGAAATCTAGGCTCTTAGTAAAATGCGTTCGGGGTCCATTCTCATTAAGACCACCTCCACTACACAGTCGGCGGCACTCCAAGCATGCGACCGACTAGGGTACATCCCAGTGTCCATGGTCCAACATCTGGTACTCAATAGGACGCAGGGGATTATTTTACATCGGGACCTCCTGCTGCAGTCTGATGAGGAGCTCAGGGCCAACCTGGTGCGCCATGGCGTGCATTTCGTCCGGCAAGTCCAGTGTGGTCCCGAAGATCGTGGTGTCGACACTGGGACCTTTATCCTTGCCTTCGAGGGTGATGTTCTCCCGGAGAAGGTAAAGGTGATGTGCCACCAGTGCGACGTGCGACCTTATGTCCCACATCCTATGCGATGCTTTTGATGTTTGAACTTCAGGCATATGTCGTCACAGTGCGAAGCTGAACCCCTTTGTGGCGATTGTGGACGTCCTCTTCATGAGGGACATACATGCACCCCATCACCTTGGTGCGTCAATTGTTCTGGCCTCCACTGGCCTAGATCTTTCGACTGCCCCGTGTATCAGAAGGAGAAGAAGATACAAGAATTGAAAACCTGGGACCGTCTGTCTTATTCTGAGGCCAGGAAGAAATATGACCGCCTCCATCCCATGATGTTGGCAACGTCGTTTGCTTCGGTCGTGTCCACTCCTTCCGCAGTATCCTCATCCCACTCCATCTCCTCACCCCATCCAGGGTCTATGCCTCCGCCTCCCAAATCCCTCCCTTCCAAATCTTCCTCCTTCGTGACCCCTGCTCCCTTTGCCCCAGGGGCCACCCCTCCTCCTCCTCCTCCTCCTCCTCCTCCTCCTCCTCCTCCTCCGCCGCCGCCGCCGCCGCCGCCGCCGCCGCCTGAGAAGCAATCCTCTTCTCTTTTGGTTGAGCCCCCTGAACACACAGGGATCACACTTCTGGTACCTGAGCTGTGACCTCCGCATGCATGCCTTGGAGTGGTTGCTCGTCATCCTGGAGCATCAGAACTCCCGGCAATGGCCACCGTGCCAGATGGCCCTTGCTGTGGCTGGGTGGCGCCCGTGAGGAGAGCCCCTGATCGGAGTGGGTGGTATCAGGGCGGACGCTATGCAAATGAAACGCATATGGGTCCAGAACTCTGGCCACTCTTCTGCGGCTGTCACTCTGTGTGGAACTGATTCTTCAAGTGCTGCTTCTCTTGCCCCTTCAGCCTTCCCTTCCATGGCTACCCCCTGGGAAGAGGGTCAGGCCCATCGGCTAGGGGTGAAACCTTTCCCCCGTTATCTAGTTTGCACCAGGACTGATGGAGATACTTCCACCAATACCAAACCTTTATTCTTTGTGGAACACATTGAAGACAAGTTTGGTGAAGTGGACTCCCTGAGCAAGATGCAGTCAAGTTCATTGTTAATCAAAACTGCTTCAACTGCCCCATCTGTGGCTCTTTGTGCCTGTACCCATCTTGGCACAATTCCTGTGTCCATTACCCCCCACCAGCCTCTAAATATGGTTCAAGGTGTGATTTTTCATAGGGACTTCATCCTTCAATCTGATAAGGAACTTCGGGACAATCTCGGACGGCAGGGTGTTCACTTTGTTCGGCGTGTTCAGAAGGGTCCTAAAGACAATCGCATTGATACTGGTGCCTTTATCCTGGCCTTTGAAGGGGACACCCTACCTGAGAAAGTTAATATTATGGTTTATTGATGTGATGTGAAGCCGTACATCCCACCTCCTATGAGGTGTTTTAAGTGCTTGCGTTTTGGACACACATCTTCCTGCTGTTCTCAGGCCCCTCTGTGTGGTGACTGTGGACGTCCACTCCATGATGGGAGTCTCTGTGTTCCCCCTCCTGTGTGTAAATTGTCGTAGCAGTCATTCTCCACATTCACCAGATTGCCCAGTATATAAGAAGGAAAAGAAGATAGAGGAGTAGAAGTCCCTCGATCGTTTAACCTACACATAGGCCCGTAAGAAGTATACACGTCTTCACCCTGTGTCCATGACATCTAGTTACACTTTGGTTACATCTTCACCCCTTCCTCCCCCTTCCTTACCCCCATCCTGGACCCCTCTCCTCCCCCCCTCCCCTGCGGCTCCCACACCTTCTCCTCTGGGCGCTGCTGCCCCTCCCCAGCTGGAGAAATGTCCCACTCCTTCGGCGTATGCCGGTCAAGGGCACCTCTCCCGGGATGCCCCTTCCCGGCACCTACCAGGCCAAAGGTCTTCTGCCATGCGACGACCGCGAGAGGCGCGGTCTGTTGGCCCCCATGTCGCCTGGTCTCTTTCTGTTCCTGACCTTGCTGCAGCTGGCTCCTATATGCCACACAGCCCTCCTCGATCTCAGCCTGAAAAGAAGAAACATAAGTCCCGGGACAAAGAGCCTCTGGTGTCACCAGAGGTCCCATCCCTGACTTCACAACCGGATTCTGCCTGTCGTTCATGGATGTCGCCCCCTCCTTGTCAGTGAGTGGTGGGGACCCAGCGGTATGACTGGCTTCAGCTTGTTCAGCCCCCATTTAAATCATCATTCTGTGGTTCCCCGATGGAATTGTACTGGATACTATTGTCACCTTCCGGAATTGAAATCCCTTCTTTTGTCTCACTCTGCAGCTTGTGTGGTTCTCCAGGAATCTCATTTTACTGATGCTGACTCATCGACCGTCTGTGGGTTCCGTGTTTTTTGTCGAAATCGGGTCGGACCCCTGCGGGCTTCTGGTGGCGTTTGTACGTTGGTCCGTACAGAAATTGCTAGCACGTGGATTTCTCTTCAAAATACATTGGAAGCGGTTGCTGTTAGGGTCCACCTAGACTCTGAGGTCACGGTTTGCAATCTTTATCTGCCTCCTGACAGGACTCTTATACCTGCTGCCTTACCAGCCCTTCTTCATCAACTTCCTCGTCCCTTCCTCGTCCCTTCCTCGTCCCTTCCTCGTCCCTTCCTCGTCCCTTCCTCGTCCCTTCCTCGTCCCTTCCTCGTCCCTTCCTCGTCCCTTCCTCGTCCCTTCCTAGTCCCTTCCTCGTCCCTTCCTCGTCCCTTCCTCGTCCCTTCCTCGTCCCTTCCTCGTCCCTTCCTTCCTCGTCCCTTCCTTCCTCGTCCCTTCCTTCCTCGTCCCTTCCTTCCTCGCCCCTTCCTTCCTCGCCCCTTCCTTCCTCGCCCCTTCCTTCCTCGCCCCTTCCTTCCTCGCCCCTTCCTTCCTCGCCCCTTCCTTCCTCGCCCCTTCCTTCCTCGCCCCTTCCTTCCTCGCCCCTTCCTTCCTCGCCCCTTCCTTCCTCGCCCCTTCCTTCCTCGCCCCTTCCTTCCTCGCCCCTTCCTTCCTCGCCCCTTCCTTCCTCGCCCCTTCCTTCCTCGCCCCTTCCTTCCTCGCCCCTTCCTTCCTCGCCCCTTCCTTCCTCGCCCCTTCCTTCCTCGCCCCTTCCTTCCTCGCCCCTTCCTTCCTCGCCCCTTCCTTCCTCGCCCCTTCCTTCCTCGCCCCTTCCTTCCTCGCCCCTTCCTTCCTCGCCCCTTCCTTCCTCGCCCCTTCCTTCCTCGCCCCTTCCTTCCTCGCCCCTTCCTTCCTCGCCCCTTCCTTCCTCGCCCCTTCCTTCCTCGCCCCTTCCTTCCTCGCCCCTTCCTTCCTCGCCCCTTCCTTCCTCGCCCCTTCCTTCCTCGCCCCTTCCTTCCTCGTCCCTTCCTCCTCCTTGGGATCATCACTTGTGGGGCAGTGCCTTTCCATCTAGACGAGGTCTTCTCATAGACCAGTTTATTGCAGACCACGACTTGTGCCTTCTTAATGATGGCTCCCCTACTCATTTCAGTGCCGGTCATGGTACCTTCTCTGCCATTGAACTTTCTCTTTCTTCTCCCTCTCTTCTCCCTTCATTACACTGGTCGCCACACGACGACCTTTGTGATAGTGACGATTCCCCGTTGATTATCTCGTTCCCTTCCCGCTCCTTGATGGACAGGTTACCTCGTTGGTCTTTCCAACGCGCCGTCGTTTTTTCTCCCTCTTTGTTGGGTTGTATTGATGACGTCGTACGTGACGTGTCTGATGCAATTGTCTGCACTGCAAGCCTTGCTGTCCCATGCTCATCTGGACCATTTCGTCGCCGGCAAGTCCGGTGGTGGAGTATGGCCATTGCCATCCGTGATCGCCGTCGAGCTTTGTAACACAGAGGCACCCATCCGTAGCCAGCCTTGCTACCTTCAAACGCCTCCATGCTAAAGCCCGTTATTTAATCAAACAGAGCAAGCAGATATGTTGGGAACGATTAGTTTCTTCCCTTGGTTCTACTGTCCGTCTGTCACGGGTATGGGCTACATTTCACTCTCTCCAAGGTTGCCATCGGCAGTCCACCCTCCCAGGCCTTCACCTCCGAGATGGCCTTTGTACGGACCCATTAGTTCTTGCAGAATATCTTGCGACCCATTTTGCAGTGGCATCAGCATCAGCCTCCTATCCAGCTGCTTTTCTTCACCAGAAACAGTGGGCTGAAGCTTCCACCTTATGTTTTACCACTTGTGAATCAGAATCTTACAACATACCTTTTACTGAATGGGAATTTCTTTCTGCTATATCTTCTTCTCATGATATGGCCCCTGGCCCAGATTCCATTCATAGCCAACTGCTTCAACATCTCAGTGCTCCACAACGGCAACATCATCTTCGGGTGTTTAACCGTATCTAGCTCCAGGGTGACTTCCTTCTCAGTGGAGGGATAGCATCGTGGTTCCTGTCCTTAAGCCTGGTAAGAACCCCCTATCTGTTGACAGCTATCAGCCAATTAGTTTGACCAGTGTTGTTTGTAAATTACTTGAACGGATGGTAGCCGGTCGGCTCAATTGGGTCCTCGAATCTTGGGATCTGTTGTCCCCTTACCAGTGTGGCTTTCGAGAGGTCTCCAATCGCTCAGTTTGGCAGGCTTTTTCCCAGCGCCGCCATTTGGTTGCAGTGTTTTGGACCTTCACAAGGCCTATGACACGGCCTGGTGGCATCACATCTTACTTACCCTTCATCAGTATGGTCTTTGGGGCGCACTCCCGATTTTTATCCGCCAGTTCCTGTTCCATCGGTCATTCAGAGTTCGAGTTGGTACTGTTTTTAGTTCTCCACGGACCCTGGAGACGGGCATCCCACAGGGTTCTGTCTTGAGTGTCCTTTTCCTCATTGCTATCGATGGACTTGTGGCCTCTGTCGGTCCTTTGGTCGCCTCTGCCCTGTATGCGGATGATTTCTGCATTTGGGCTAGTTTCTCTTCGATGGCATCTGCAGAACGGCAGCTCCAGGGAGCTATACGGTGTGCCTGTGCATGGACCCCCTCTCACGGGTTTCAATTCTCTCCTTCAAAATCGGGGGTGGTCCACTTCTGTCGCCATACTACGATCCACCCTGATCCAGAGCTCTATCTCGATGCACAAAGATTGGCTGTGGTCCCACAGTTTCGTTTCCTGGCTCTTCTTTTCGACAACAAGCTCACTTGACTGCCCCATATCAGACTTCTGAAGGTAGGATGTTCCCGTAAACTCAATGTCCTTCGCTTCCTTGCCCACTCCTCTTGGGGTGCGGACCGTTCCCTCCTTCTCTGTCTTTATCGTGCTCTAGTTCTGTCTCGCTTGGACTATGGTTGTTAGGTTTATGGTTCAGCTGCTCCTTCCACACTGTATGTGCTGGATCCAGTCCACCACCGTGGTATCGGTTTGGCCACCGGTGCCTTCCCTACTAGCCCTGTTGATAGTCTCCTGGTTGAAGCTGGGATACCCCCCCCCACCCCTTTATGTTCGGCGGTCCCAGCTTCTGGTGTCTTATGCACTCGCTATCCTTTCCTCTCCCACTCATCCTTCCTATTCTATCCTGTTCCCAGACCATGGACGTCGCCCACCCGACTCCTGCCTTCGAGCGGGTTTACCGGTAGGCTCCGCCTTGCGTCGCTTTGCCGTGATTTTCAGCTTCCTTTTTTGTCCTGTCTTCCTCGCTCCCTCCCCTTCACCCCCCCCCCCTTGGTTAGTTCCTCGGCCTCGAATTCGGATGGATCTCCGCCGAGGTCCGAAAGATCCCATCCCCCCGATGGTGTTCCATTCCTTTTTCCGCCAAATTTAATGGGAGTTTTGGGATGCTGTTGTTTTTTACACTGTTGGCTCTAAATCTGCTGATCATGTGGGGTATACCTTCACGTCCTCTGTTGGAATGGAAAATCATCTGCTGCCACCTACATGTGGGATGTTTACTGCGGAATTGATGGCAATTTCCCAGGCCCTTACCTTTATTAAACAGTCCCAACACAACCTCGTTTTGTTATGTACGGACTCGATGGGTGGCCTTCTTGCTATTGACCGGTGTTCTTCGCGCCATCCCTTGGTCTCTGCCATCCATGACCATCTCGCTGATATTCACCGTGCTGCTTGTTTCATTGACTTCCTTTGGGTCCCTGGCCATGTGGGTATCCCGGGTAATGAGCTCGCTGATTGTTTGGCTGGAGGAGCAGTCACTTACCCCCCGTTTTCTGTAACCCCTCCTGCAGTGGATTTACGGCTTCAAATCAAATCCCACTTCACACAGTCATGGGCCACTTCTTGGGAGGCTACTCCCCTGTCTAATAAACTTCGTGTGGTTAAGGTGACAACAGGCCCGTGGCATTCTTCCTTTCACCTCTCCCGAAAGGACTCGACCACACTGTGTCGTCTCTGCATTGGCCATACCAGGCTGACCCATGGTTTTCTTTTGCGTGATGAGCCACCCCCACTTTGTGGTTGTGGAGCCTTCCAGTCAGTAGCCCACATTTTGGTTGACTGTCCCCTCCTTCTGGCTCTGCGTGCTAAGTACAGACTCCCCCACACTTTACCGTTGATGTTGGCTGACGATTCCCAGATGGTCTCTCTGGTTCTCGGTTTCCTCCAGGAAAGTGGTTTTTATTCTCAGTTTTAAGGTTTTTAATCTCTCTCTGGTGTTGGGGTAGGGCGGTGAGTGTTTGGGTGTCTCCCACTGTAAGCAGTGTTTGGAGACTCCCAACTCACCTCCCTGACAGAGATCCTCTTTTCTTCCCCTTTTACTCTGTTTTTGCCCCTTTTTTTTTAAGGATTGGTTAGTCTCCTTTTCCCTTACGTACTTCTACATTCTAACGTTTGCACATTTTAAGTCACAGGTGGTCTTGCCTATGCTGCTTTAGCGTAGCGTTGGCTTCGTTCTCTTGCTGACTTCCCTCATTTTTTTTACCATTGACAAAATGACTGCCCTTTTACGTTTTTCGCCTTTTCTCTTTCATTGTTCTGACTTTCCTGAGATGTCACATTATGGGAATGGATCACATTTGAAACAAGGGACTGATGACCTTGCTGTTTGGTCCCTTAAACCCCAACCAACCAACCAACCAACCCGGCTTCCGAGGTCTGGCATTCGAAGAAGGACCCCAAGCGTGAGGACTTTTTTTGGGTCCAGCCCCCACAGCCCACCATCCCTGTGACTCATTGGTCTTCCAAGAAGGCCTCAAAGAAGAAGTCTTTGTCCCCCTCTCCACCCCGGCGCGTTTCGTCTGATGCACCATCAGACAGTCGCTGCTCCCGTCCGTCCTCAGTTTCGCTGGGAAGCTCTGCTGCCAGGCGCTCGGCAGGCCTGTCACCAGCGGACAATGCTGCCCCTCTTGTGCAACCCAGGAATGTGGCCGCAGCTGGTGACGACTCGATGGAACAGGATCCGCCTCCCGACTCGTTGTAGCGATGTTCCCTCGAAACCTGGCCCTTCGCGGCCGTCGAGGTGACTAGTTCTTCCCCTGTTTCATTCCCCCTTTCTCTGACCCACGATGGCTCTATTACATTGGAACATAAGAGGTATTCGATCTAATCGGGAGGAATTACAACTGCTCCTCCGCCTGCACTGTCCGCTCGTCATTGGTCTCCAGGAAACGAAGTTACGCCCAACTGCTCATATTGCTTTTACCCACTATACTTCGGAGTGATCTGACCTAACCCCTGTGGATGGTATTCCAGCTCATGGTGGGGCCATGTTGCTCGTTCGGGATGATGTCTATTACCATCCCATCCCACTGACCCTCCCACTCCAAGCAATAGCTGTCCGTATTACTCTTTGCCTTTACTTTTTCTGTTTGTACTGTCTACACTCCATCGTCCTTCGCAGTTAGACTGACATGATGCACCTGTTTTCTCAGCTTCTTCCGTCATTTTTATTGTTCGGCGACTTCAATGCCCATCATCCCCTTTGGGGTTCTCCTGCATCCTGTCAGAGAGGCTCTTTCTTGGTGGATTTTTTTTTCAACCAAATCAATCTTGTCTGCCTCAATACTGGCGCCCTGACTTTCATCTTGGACTCTACTCATACCTACTCCCACTTGGACCTCTTGATCTATTCTACCAATCTTGCCTATCGTTCGAGTGGTATGTCCTTTCTGACACCTATTCGAGCGACCATTTCCCCTGTGTCGTTAGTCTCCTGCACCACACCCCATCTCACATCCCTCGAGCTGGAACATACCGATAGCTGAATGGGGACTTCACTCCTCCCTGGCGACCTTTCTGGACCAAGAGTTTCTCAGCTGTGACAGTCAGGTCGAATACCTCACAGCTGTTATCATCAATGCTGCCAAACGTTCCATTCCTCGTACTACCTCCTCTTCACGTCGAGTTTCAGTCCCCTGGTGGAATGAGGCTTGCAGAGACGCTATCCATGCTAGACGACGTGCTTTACGCACCTTTCGCCGCCATCCTACGCTGGTGAATTGTATTAATTACAAACGGCTCCGAGCGCAATGTTGTCGAGTCACCAAAGACAGCAAAAACGCTTGTTGGGCCTGTTTCACAAGCTCCTTTAACAGTTTTACTCCCTCTTCTGTCGTCTGGGGTGGCCTGCGCCGGCTGTCGGGCATTAAGGCCCACACCTCGATACATGGCCTCCCTTCAGGTAATGAGGTACTTGTGGACCCTGTGGATGTCTCCAACGCCTTCGGCCGCTTTTTCGCGAAGGTTTCAAGCTCCGCCCATTACCACCCTGCCTTCCTTCCCAGAAAAGAGGCAGAAGAGGCTCAGCGACCTTCCTTCCGCTCGCTGAATTTGGAAGATTATAATGCCCCCTTTACTATGCGGGAACTCGAACGTGCACTTGCACTGTCCTGGTCCTCTGCTCCAGGGCCAGATGCATTCACGTTCAGATGCTGACACACCTTTCTCCGGCAGGTTAAATGCTTTCTTCTTCATACCTATAACCGCATCTGGACGGAAGTTCAGGTCCCCACGCGTTGGTGTGAGGCAGTCGTCGTTCCCATACCCAAACCCGGGAAGGAAAGACACCTTCCTTCTAGTTACTGCCCCATTTCTCTTACAAGCTGTGTCTGTGAGGTGATGGAGCACATGGTTAAAGCTCGGTAGGTTTGGATTCTTGAATCTCAACGGCTACTTACTAATGTTCAATGCGGCATTCCTCAACACTGCTCCACTGTTGACCACCTTGTGACCTTCTCGACGTTCATCGTGAACAACTTTTTGCAAAAGCGCCAAATGTTAGCTGTGTTCTTCGATTTGGAGAAGGCTTATAGTACCTGTTGGGGAGGAGGTATCCTCCGCACTATGCAGAGGTGGGGTCTACGTGGTCGCCTGCCCCCCCTTTTTTTTTATTCATTTTTAACAGATCGAATTTTTAGGGTACGTGTGGGTTCCGTATTGTCCGACGTCTTCCTCCAGGAGAACAGAGTGCCTCAGGGCTCCGTTTTGAGCGTAGCCCTTTTTGCCATAGCGATCAATCCCGCTATGGATTGCATTCCACCTAACGTCTCCGGCTGTCTTTTCAAAGATTTCGCAATCTACTGCAGTGCCCAGAGAACATGCCTCCTGGAGCACTGCCTTCAGCGTTGTCTTGACAGCCTATATTAATGAAGTGTGGCTAATGGCTTCTGGTTCTCTGAAGAGAAGACGGTTTGCATCAACTTTTGGCGATATAAAGCATTCCCTCCACCATCCTTACATCTCAGTCCCATTGTTCTCCCCTTTGTGGAGACAACGAAGTTTTTAGGGCTCACACTGGAAAGGAAACTTTGTAGGTCCCCGCATGTCTCTTATTTGGCTGCCTGTTGTGCACGTTCTCTTAATGTCCTCCATGTTCTTAGTGGTTCATCTTGGGGAGCATATTGCACTGTCCTGCTTCACTTATATCGGTCCGTAGTCCGATCAAAGCTGGATTATGGGAGCCTCGTCTGCTCGGCCATCCCTCTTACGCCCCTTCTCGACTCCTTCCATCATCGGGGGTTATGTCTTGCAACTGGAACATTTTGTACCAGTCCTGTCGAGAGTCTTTATGCTGAAGCTTCCGAATTACCATTGACCTACCGGCGCGACGTACTGCTTTGTCAGTATGCCTGCTGGATGTTGTCAATGCCCGACCACCCCTCTTATCAGTCCTTCTTCGACGATTCTCTCGACCATCAGTATGGGTTGTATGTGTCTGCCCTGCGGCCCCCTGGAGTCCGCTTTCGTCCCCTGCTTCGACAATTCGATTTTGCCCTCCCTACCACCTTCAGAGAAGGTGAGAGCCTGACACCACCTTGGCTCCAGGCTCTGGTTCACATTCATCTTGAACTCCGCTCGCTCCCGAAGGACGCTACTCCAGATGCAGTGTATTGCTCACGGTTTGTCGAACTTCGTGCGCAACTCACCAATAACACCTTTATTTACACTGATGGCCCCAAAACTGACGATGGTATCGGCTGTGCCTTTGTCGTTGGGGACGTCCCCTTCAAATACCAGCTCCTCGACCAGTGTTCCAGCTTTACGGCCGAGCTTTTTCCTCTCTCTCAGGCTGTTCAGTATATCCGCCGCCACTGCCATTCTCCGTATGTACTCTGCTCTGATTCACTCAGTGCTCTACAGAGCCTTGGAGCTCCATATCCGGTCCATCCCTTGGTGCAATGGATCCAGTAATCCCTCCATTATTTTGCTGATGATGGCTCTCCTGTTAACTTTATGTGGGTTCCAGGCCATGTAGGAGTGCCTGGGAATGAGGCTGCTGATGCTGTGTCCAAGGCTGTAGTCCTCCTGCCTCGGCCAGCCTCCCTTTGTGTCCCATCGTCTGACATTAGTGGGGTTGTTTGTAAGAGGTTTGTGTCATTATGGTGGGATACTTGGTCGTCACTTCAAGAAAATAAGGTCTGGGACATAAAACCGTTCCCAACAGCTTGGACAACCTCCTCCCTACCATCTCGGCGAGAGGAGGTAATTTTGGCCGGGTTGTGGATTGGGAATTGCCGGTTTAGCCACCGCTACCTGCTATCCGGTGACCCCGCCCCACTGTGCCCTTGTGTTAATGCATTGGCAGTGCGCCATGTTTTATTGTCGTGTCCCCGTTTTAATCAATCTCGTGTTGTCCTGTCTCTGCCCTCTATCCTACAGGAAATTTTAGCTGATGACGCTTGAGCAGCTGCTCGTGTTCTTAGTTTTATTACTTTGACAGACTTATCCAAAGACATCTAACTCTATTAATTATTTTATCTGCGTCTTTGTAAGAACTTTCTTGTGTCCTCCCCCCCCCCCTCTTGAGTTTTACTGGATTATATGTGCACTTAAATTTGTGACTGGGCGCTAATGACCTCAGTAGTTGAGCGTCCTAAAACCCCACAAAAAAACCAACAAATATATGAAAGTAAGTATGAAAGTAGCATCAAACCTATGAGCTGCGGAGCCCCATTGTGATACTACAACACTCTTACCATTGTTAATGCATTTACTGTTCTAATAGGTGGTAGGTAATTTCATCTCATGTGGTTACCATGCATGAAGTTGCTGTACAACAGCTCAACAGTGTGAACAGCTTTACTGTAAGATAGTTGGCAGCTTAAGATACGTTACCACTATTCTTCAGCACCAATATGATGTACATCCTCCACTTCAGAGGAAATTTGTTCCCTGAATGAAATTTGTTTTTACACTACACCTGTGTGAACAAATTATCATGCATAAACAAGGCAACACAATTTCCAGACATATCAAACAGATTTTTATGAAAATGAGGCATGTTACTGAAGTGGCAAGTGGCTTATTTTGACAAAGCATGGATTCATGTATATTGTTCTATGATTAAGTACTGCCAGAACAATCTTGTCTAAAGAACATTGCCACAGTTCCTGTCTACATTTGTGTTTTGCAGTGATTGACATGCAGATGTCTAGGGTGTTGCATGCTTTGCATTTTACAGATACCACAGTTTTCACTGTTACGTCCACATAATTCAGTTTGTAAAGCATAAATGTGGCAGTACTGTGGAATAGTCCATGACAGAACTAGATCTCTCCTTTTCTCAAGGTACAAGTGCTGTAGGCACAGTACCTGAGCAGTTGGTTGCATACAAATGAGTACAGAATATGGCACCGTGTTTCCAGGCGACTGACATTGAATTGAGGATGGCAGTACTTCCAAACTGCATTGCAGCTGTGGCTTTGATCTTCAGTGCGCTGCAGACAAATAAGAATTGAATATGGCAGTACACAGTAAGTGGACCAAACATTGAATGTAAGATTACAGTTACTGGTATACGTGTCATCATCTGTTGGAGATTAAACAAGATTTTGGGTTTTTGACATGAGCCACATTTAGGGCAGATACGCATTATCACAAAGAGTATGCTTCCACAGGCAGACATCACTGTAAAGGTGACCTCAAATGTTCGAAAAACTTGGACCTAGAAACGAGATATGTGGGGTGATCAACATACTACTGTGAGTCAGATGATCAACACGTTGAATTTGAAGGCAGCAGGGCCTATTGCTATGAGAACTGTACGGAGACAATTGCAGTGCATAAGACTTGGCACCTAACCACATTCAATGCCTACCCATGACTCCTAGGTTACTCAGCATATATGAAGATTCCCATTTTGTGAAATTTGTAACAAAGTTGTTCTTGTTAGTGTTCAGTGTGAAATAATTGCCTTTCCAATATTGTTTGTGTTGCAGCTATCTGGTGCATGTACATACCCATGATTAATTTTCGTTCTGTTTATACATCTGTATCTGTACTCTGCTACATGTGAGTGGCAGTCTTTAAAAAAGTTGGTTCAGTAATTATTTTTTGCTTTGTTTGCTGGTACATGTCTGCCTTGCTGGTACCCTTTTTATTTTCCACATCACAGTAGGCTGTTTATGATGAAAAAAGAAAAATTATGGAAAACCTTTAGTGTAGAGTGATTCATTTCTGACAGCAGCAAGAACGGTTGAACTGTGTCCAGCTTATCTAGATGACTGACCTAGCTGTGTGGATTGGCTCCCATAGTGAGGAGCCACTCACCCACCCTCCCCTTGGTTCTAGCCACTCTGGTAGGTCTGTGCTTCACTATGATAGGGCCCCAGATTTTGCAGCGTCTTTTCCCTTTGGTGCTGCCAGTCTGTCCTCTTGGTATTCTTTTTCCGCTCCCTTGGGGAACAAGTCTGGGGTGTTTCTGGTAATGTTCCGCACTGTCCGTAGCTGACATAAGAACAATCTCACACTGTTTTTCATTCCCTTTTCCTTTCTTCATTCACCTTCTCCTATCCTTCCTCCACTGGCGTTTGAAGCTGCTGGTCTTCCCAGTGAGCTGCTGATGGCCGGCCGATCTGTGTGACATGTAACAGGTGACTGGGTAATGCATAATTCCCAGCCCTGGTTCAACAGATAGGGTTCAGAGATACAAGCCAGGCCCACAGAGGGGAGATTGCCTGAGCTACTACCTTTCCGAATTGCTAGTTGGTCTCCCTATCAGGTGTTTGGGAGGTGTGACCTGAGGTGTAAACAATTACCTAAGGCGATTGTGCCCCCCTTGTGACCTACAGTTGAAAGGATCATGCCGTTGGAGACACTTGCTGTCATTGGAGGGGGGGGGGGGGGGGATTTCCTCACAGTGAGTCAATCATCTTCACAATCAATGTCTGTTGTTGTGGTCTTCAGTCCAGAGACTGGTTTCGTGCAGCTCTCTATGCTAATCTATCCTGTGCAAGTTTTTTCATCTCCCAGTACCTACTGCAACCTACATCCTATTCACCTCT
The DNA here is from genome assembly GCF_023898315.1 of Schistocerca nitens. Classification (NCBI taxonomy): domain Eukaryota; kingdom Metazoa; phylum Arthropoda; class Insecta; order Orthoptera; family Acrididae; genus Schistocerca; species Schistocerca nitens. The sequence goes on from NC_064624.1 coordinate 71,125,361, forward strand.
TGGTCTCCCTCTATAATTTTTACCCACCACGCTGCCCTCAAATACTAAATCAGTGATCCCTTGATGCCTCAGAACATGTCCTACCCACTGATCTCTTCTTGTAGTCAAGTTGTGCCACAAATTTCTCTTCTCCCCATTTCTATTCAGTACATCCTCATTAGCAATGTCATCTACCCATCTAACCTTCACCATTCTTCTGTAGCACTACATTTCAGAAGTTTCTATTCTCTTCTTGTCTACATTGTTTATTGTCGATGTTTCACTTCCATACATGGCTACATTCCATACAAATTCATCAGAAAGGACTTCCTGACACTTAAATCTATACTTGATGTTAGAAATTTCTCTTCTCCAGAAATGCTTTCCTTGCCATTGCGACCCTACATCTTATACTCTCCCTGCTTCGACCATCATAAGTTATTTTCCTCCCTAAATAGCAAAACTCACCTACTGCTTTGAGTGTCTCATTTACTAACCTAATTCCTCCAGCATCACCTGATTTAATTCAACTACATTCCATTATCCTCTTTTTGCTTTTGTTGATGTTCATCTTATATCCTGCTTTCAAGACACTGTCCATTCCGTTCAGTTGCTCTTCCAGTTTCTTTTCTGTCTCTGACAGAATTACAGTGTCATCGGCAAACATCAAAGTTTTCGTTTCTTCTCCATGGATTTTAATTCCTACTCCAAATTCCTTTTGTTTCCTTTCCTGGTTGCTTAATATGCAGATTGAATAACATCAGGGATAGGCTGCAACCCTGTGTCACTCCCATCCCAACCACTGCTTCCCTTTCATGCCACTCGACTCTTGTAACTGCCATCTTGTTTCTGTACAAATTGTAAATAGCTTCATTCCCTGTATTTGACCCCTGCCACCTTCAAAATTTGAAAGACAGTATTAGTCAACATTGTCAATAGTTGTCTCTAAGTCTACAAACGCTACAAATGTAGGTTTTCCTTTCATAAATCTATCTTCTAAGTTCAATAAACCTTCCGCCAGGCACTTAAACTTGATTTACGGAGTATCCATGTAGGTCCAGGTGATTCAGATGTAGATAAATTGTAGGGTCAGTATTGCCTCATGTTTTCAAACATTTCTATGCAATCCAAACTGATTTTTCCCAAGGTCAGCTTCTACCAGTTTTTCCATTCATCTGTAATGTATTCATGTTAGTATTTTGCATCTGTGACTTATTAAACTGACAGCTTGGTAATTTTCACATCTGTCAACAACTGCTTTCTTTGGGATTGGGATTATTGTATTCTTCTTGAAGTCTGAGGGTATTTCGCCTGTCTGACATGCTATCAGTAGTTCTAATGGAATGTTGTCTACTCTTCGTCGTTTCACTTACTGAAGATGGTCAGTCCTTCACAGCTTCTGATTCTCAAGCACGACGGCTTGATGCTTTGCTTCTCGATGACACACTATTTGTGTTGAGGCCCATAGAACTCTACTCTTTCTGTGGTGGTGTTTACAGTAGGCTGCTGGGTGGTCTGACCGAGGTCGAAATCTAGACATACCGCTCTGACCAGGGTGCCATTGCTGTCCATCGGGTGATGAAAAAGGTAGATGCATCTATAGTGTGCGTGCACACTCTCTCTCTCTCTCTCTCTCTCTCTCTCTCTCTCTCTCTCTCTCTCTCTCTCTCTCTCTCACCTTTGATAGAGTGGTGCTTCTGTCAAAGATCAAAGCAGGCTATGAAGTTATCAAAGTCCAACCATGTATTCTGAATCTGATTTTCTGCTACCAGTGTCATCGTTTCAATCAGACTAGAATGTGTTTTTGACACCTGGCCAAATGTGTAACCTGTGGTGGGGATGCACACAAGGACAATTGTTTGCTTCCTCCCCACTGTATCAACAGCAATGGCCACCATGCTGCTCCTCTTGAGATAGTCCCATGTATCTCGATGAGTGGGGTGTCCAGGTAATGAAAAATTTCCTAAACCTGTTCGCTCGAAAGTTACTGGCTAGTCGCAAACCCTGCCTTCTACTGTCTGGTACTTAGAGTACCGTTCTTGCTAAATCTCGCTCCATGTCAGACATGAGACCTTAAATTCAACTCTGAGGTTGTGAAATTGCGCAGTGCCATGGTAGCATGGGTATTCCCTCTTCCAGCTGTGCAACAAGCTATCAAACTCTGGCCATATGAGGTGAAGTTACTAGTTATACAGGGTGTCTGAAAAGTCTTTCCCTGATTACATAAATAGATAACTCAGGCTAGAAGTAAGATACAGATATGAAACTGGTGTCTAATTGTTTACAAACTATCAAAGTTTTTTCACACACCAGTAAACTTCCACGTGAGCACCCTTGGTAGCACGTAGCACATCTATGCGATATTGAATTTCCGTCCACTCATTAGGCAACATCACCGGAGGGATCGATTCAATGACTGTGGTTGTACGTTGTCGCAGAGTTTCAAGATATGGTACACGTGTTAGATAGACCTCGTCCTTGACGTAACCCAATAAAAAGATGTGTAATGGGGTTATCTCAGGAGAGGGTGGAGACCAAACCATTGGCCCATCACGACCAATCCATCGCCAAGGAAAGGTCATATCGAGATAGGCACGGACGTCCAAACCCCAATGAGGTGGCGCACCATCTTGCTGAAACAAGACATTGGGGTGATACTGAAGCAGCTGAGGAACAGCATACAGTTGCAACATGTCCAGATACAATGCAGATGTGATGGTAGCCTTAGCGAAGAAGATTGGCCTGATAATTCGACCGTGCAATAGCACGCACCAAACATTCACATTTCGACTGCCTCTGGTGCACTCCATGACCTCGTCAGGGGGTTGTGAACCCCTAATGCGCACATTATGGCGATTCACTACTCCACTGACAAGAAGGGTCGCTTTGTCAGAAAAGGCAATTCGTCTGAGATAACCATCATCGTCCTCAATACATGATAACATTTAGACCGCAAAGCCATATCGATGTGTACTGTCATTGGGCAACAAGGCCTGAACGATTTGCACTTTCTATGCACGAAACAATAAATGTTTGTGTAAAATGTCATGGAGAGAGCTTTTTGGCATCTGTAATTCACGTGAGGCCCTGCACACCAATTTCTTCGGACTTCGCAGAAAAGACTGCCTTACAGCTTCCACCCTGTCTGCTGAGGTTCTTGGTCGACCAGACCTCGAAAGGTAAGCAACCGATCCTGTGGTCTTGAACTTCTCATACTTCTCATACCAGGCTTTAATCCTCTTGACATCAGGTGGATTCCTTCCAAATGTTGCCTGGAAGTGATTCTGCACTGTGGTTGTTGATCGTGTCTCATGGTACCACAGGACACAGTGTGCCTTCTCCTGATTGGTTAACATGGCTTCTTGGGCACTGCACCTCATCCACTACTTTCGTACTGCGAACCTAAAACAGAAAAAAACTTTGACAGTTGTAAACAATTAGACACAAGTTCCGTATTTGTATCTTACTTCTAGCCTGAGTTATCAATTTATGTAATCAAGGAAAGACTTTTCGGACACCCTGTTCAACTGGCAGGCCAGAAAGGACAGCAGGAATACTCCCATGAAGAATTCGTATGTGTCTCCTGTCAGCCGCCACCTGAGTCTTCATCTGCTAGCCGGAAAGGTCCGAAGAACTCCAAGAAAGGCAAATGGTCTTCTCTTTTGCCAATTCAAAGATCCTCTTTGGTGGTGTCACCACGTGATACCTTGGCCTGGCTGGCCTTCCTGTGGCTGGTGCGCACCAGAAACCATTCCTCTGTATTGAACTCTGCAAGCTGGCTGCACAACAAAGACGACACATCTGTAGACTAAATGGAACAGAATTGACTTGGCTCTGTGCCCTGTAGCAGTGAGTCTTGACAGGATGGCACTCGGCAGCCTTGGAGGTGACATACATCATTATTTCCTTATCATGACTCCTCGAATGGATGTTAGCGGCATTCAATCCAACAAAGAGAATTTATGGCTGCTTTTAGAATTGCAACATCCACTTGCACCCATCCCTCAGGAAACAAAATTGTGTCCTCATAACTGCATTGATATTTTGCATTTCTTCCTGATCTGTTTTGACCTTCCCCCCAAGGTTGGCATTCCATCTATTGGGGGAGTCATGCTGCTCATACCGGACGATGTTCATAGTAAACCCATCTTCCTGACTACCCATCTTCAAGCTGTGCCAGTTGGCCTTTTCCTTCCTTATTCGACCTCCCTTTGCCCACTTACATCCCTCCATCGTTCAGTGTCACCAGAGGACTCTCTCAGCTTATTGCGCAACTACCTCACCCATTTCTGCTGCTCAGTGACTAATTGCACACCATCCCTTCTGGACACTCCCCTCCCCTGGAAGTCCGGTGGTTAGAATAGGCATAAGGTTTGCCTATCTATCATAAGAGGTGTCTAAAACGAGTCACTCACGTTGTGGCCTTTGTGATGGTCCCCTGACAGGTTTGACCATCTTTCTAAATTTTCCCAAAGAGCAAGCCAATTGGGAAAGGGCGCCTTATATGGTGCATCGTGTCCATCGTGCATTGAGATCTTTAGTCCACTTTCTCATCATCGATTGCAGTCCCGCCCATTCTCCATATCTAAGGTGAGGACACCTTCCTGGGTGCATTTTCCACCATGCACTATGCAGCGTCACTTTCTGTGCCGATGATGACCATGGACTTTCCTGCACCTCATATATAGCACGGTATCCAGTCTGTTGTGGTGGTTCTGCCATGTACCCTGTTGGTTGCAGCACCCCCTGACAACACAGGGTTTGCTCCTCTGATGTCTGCACCATTAACTCCCCCCATATGCCATGGAGTAGATGCCCATCTCTCTGGAGCATCGGGACTCCCAGCAATGGCCATCGTGCCAGGTGATCCTTACTGAGGCTGGGTGGCACCTGTGGGGAGGGCTCCTGGTCAGAGTGGGTGCCATAAGGGCAGATAACACACGATGAAGTATAGTATATCATCTCTTGTTGGTGGTCTGCCGCCAGCAGTTTCTAAGTGGGCAAAGTCTAACTTCATTGCTAAGAAATATGAGCCCAAATCGTCCCCCTCCCTGGCCACACCATGGGAGGAACGCCAGGCTAAGAATGGCAGTGAAGCTTTTTCGTCCCAGTACCTCATGTGTACAACAGTTCATGGGGAATCTTTGATGTCTATGAAGCCTCAGTTTTTTGTGGAGCATTTAGAGGAGACGTTTGGCGGGGTGGAGGGCTTGTGCAAAATGCGCTCTGGGCCAGTCTCGATAAAAACAGCATCCTCCCTTGTGACAAGTTGGGGATGTTTCTGTTCCCATCACCCCCCATAAGAAATTAAATCTGGTCCAGGGTATTATATTCCACAGGGACCTAGTTTTGCTGTCTGACGACGAGCTGCATGCCAGTTTAGAATGGCGAGGTGTTCATTTCATCTGCCACATTTATTGGGGGTCTGAGGAATAATCAGGTTGCCACCAGTGCCTTCATCTTGGCCTTTGAGGGTGACACATTGCCCGAGAAGGTGAAGGTGATGGTCTACCGCTGTGACGTCAAGCCATATATCCCTCCCCCAATGAGGCACTTTAAGTGCTTGAAGTGACCACGTCTGCCTGCTGTACTTCCAGCGTCAAATGTCAATATTATGGATGTCCATCACCTCGCAGCCCCCTGCGGGTTCGGGGATAAGAATAGGCCCGCGGTATTCCTGCCTGTCGTAAGAGGCGACTAAAAGGAGTCTCAAATGTTTTGGCCTTATGTGATGGTCCCCTCTCGGGTTTGACCTCCATCTTTCTAAATTATTCCGAAGAGCGAGCCAATTGGGGAAGGCCACCTTACATGGTGCACTGTATCTGTCGTGTAATTAGATCTTTAGCCGGCTTTCTCGTCGTTGCAATGGTGTCCCGCTCGTTTTCGATCTCTTGGGCGATTACCACGCTGCACTCTGCAGTGTTTCTTTTAACTGCGACGACGACCTTGGACAGTTTTGCACCTAAGATCCAGCACGGTAGCCAGTCCGTTGTGGTGGGGCCGCCATGTACCCTCTTGGTTGTAGCCCCCTGACAACACAGGGATCGCTCTACTGATGCCTGCGCCGTTAACTCCCCACGTATGCCAAGGAGTAGATGCCTGTCTCCCTGGGGCATCAGGACTCCCGGCAATGGACATCCTGCCAGGTGGCTGTTGCTGCGGCTGGGTGGCGCCCGTGGGGAGGGCCCTTGGTCGGAGTAGGTGGCATCAGGGCGGATGACCCGCAATGAAGCGTGGTACATCATCTCTCGCTGGCGGCCAGCCGCCAGCAGTCTCTAAGCGTTCTCGGGCTCAATTTAATGCTCAAAAGTACGATCCGAAAACGTTCCCCTCTCTGGCCACGCCGTGGGAGGAGCGTAAGTCTCAGGATGGAGGTAATAGTTATTCGCCCCGATTCTTAGTCTGCACGAGAGCTGACGGGGAGTCTTTTCTATCCACAAAGCCTAAGTTCTTCGTCTAGCATTTAGAGGACAAGTTTGGGGAGGTGGAGGGCTTGTCCAAAATGCGCTCTGGGTCAGTACTGATACAAACGGCATCCTCCGCCCAGTCACGCAGGTTACTTGCTTGTAACAAGTTGGGGGATGTTCACGTTACCATTACACCACATAAGAGTTTAAATATGGTCCAGGGAGTTATTTTCCATAGGGACCTACTTTTGCAGTCTGATGACGAGCTGCGTGCCAACTTAGAGCGTAGAGGTGTTCATTTCGTCCGGTGCGTTCATCGGGGTCCGAAGGACAATCAGGTTGCTACGGGTGCCTTCATCCTGGCCTTCGAGGGTGATACATTGCCGGAGAAGGTCAAGGTGATGGTCTACCGTTGTGACATCAAGCCCTACATCCCTCCCCCGATGTGGTGCTTTAAGTGCTGGAAGTTCGGGCATATGTCCTCTCGCTGTACTTCTAGCCTCACATGTCGAGATTGTGGACGCCCATCTCATCCCGATACTCCATGTGCCCCACCTCCCATCTGTGTCAACTGCGGAGAGCATCATTCCCCTTGCTCGCCTGACTGCAAAGTCTTTCAGAAAGAGCGCAAAATCATGGAATATAAGACCCTGGACCGGCTGACCTATACTGAGGCCAAAAGGAAATATGACAGACTCCATCCTGTGAGAATGACATCTTCTTACGCAGCGGCTACAACAACTGTTCTAGCCCCATCAGTTTCGAGACTTCCAGCCAGCTCGATAAGCAGTAAGACTCCTCCTGCCCCCTTGCCCGTGTGGGGCTCTAACCAACCGGTTGCTCCTGCACCACCTACCTCAGGAGCAACCTCCTCCCACCCGTCGGGGACGTCCGTCCCCGCTTCTCAGCCGGAGAAGCGTCTAACTTCTTCGGCTACTCTCGCCCGTAAGAGTTCCCTTGGGACCCTCCCTTCCCAGGGTTCCACCAGCGGGAAGGATGACGGCCAACAGTGGCATAAGTCCTCACCAGTGGCCGGGCGTAGGGCTTCACGATCCTCCTCTGTCCTGGAGACTGAACCGGTGAAGTCTTCCCAGCCGGTGAAACCCAAGGTTCAGCGAGAGAAGTCCAAGAGAAAGACCTCTAAGGCCAAAGAACTTGCGGTGGCACCAGCCGCACCGCACCTTTCGCGCTCTGCGTCTGAGGATGAAGTCGAGGTTCTAGCGTCCCCTGAGGACCTTGATCTCGCTGGTCCCTCAGACGCCATGGATGCCTCTCGTACGGGTGCTGAATCGGTGGCAGTGAGTGAACAAGCGGCGTAAATTGCCTTCCCAGTCCTTTCATGCCTTTCTCAGCCATGGACAATATCATCCTCCAGTGGAACTGCGGCGGTTTTTTCCGCCATCTAGCTGAGCTCCAACAACTTATCAGCCTTCACCCTTTCTTCTGCATTGCTCTTCAGGAAACTTGGTTTCCAGCAATGCGAACCCCCGCCCTCCATGGCTATCGGGATTATTATAAGAACCGGGCAGCATATGAAAGGGTGTCTGGTGGCGTCTGCCTCTGTCCTTCACACTCTGCACAGCGAGTTTGTCCCTCTCCAAACACCTTTAGAGGCTGTCGCTGTTCGGGTGTGGACGCCACAGGCTGTTACCGTCTGCAGTCTTTACCTTCCACCAGATGATGTCTTGCAGCATGTCCTGGCTGCGCTGATAGCCCAATTGCCGCCACCTTTCTTGCTATTGGGCGACTTCAACGCCCATAACCCTCTGTGGGGTGGGTCAGTGGCAACAGGTCGAGGCGCCATCGTTGAGAATTTATTGTCGCAGCTCGATCTCTCGATTTTAAATGATGGTGTCTTCACACACTTCAGTGTGGCGCATGGCACATACTCCGCCATTGACCTTTCAATCTGTAGCCCTAGCCTCTTACCGTCTGTCCAATGGAGTGTGCATGACGACCTGTGTGGTAGTGACCACTTTCCGATCTTTCTGTCACTACCACAGCGTCACTCTTCTGGGCGCCCTAGCAGATGGGCTATGAATAAGGCTGACTGGGACTTGTTCTCCTCCACTGCCGCTCTTGAGCCTCTCTCTAATGACGACATTGATGCGGTGGTTCAATCGGTCACCACCAGCATCGTTACGGCCGCCGAATCTGCCATTCCCCGCTCCTCTGGGTCCCCTCGGCGGCGGACTGTGCCTTGGTGGTCGCCTGAGATCGCTGCAGCGATTACAGATCGCCGGCGGTCGCTACAGCGTCACAAGCGACATCCCTGCATTGAACACCTGAACACCTTCAAACGGCTGCGTGCGCGGGCCCGCCGCCTTATCCGCCAAAGCAAGCAGGAGTGCTGGGAGCGGTATGTGTCCACCATTGGTCTCCATGTCACTCCATCGCAGCTCTGGGCCAAGATTCGACGCGTCTACAGCTATCGGACACCTGTCAGCGTCCCTGCGCTCTCACTGAATGGAGCAGTTTGTACTGACTCCGACGTCATTGCAAACCACTTAGCAGAGCATTTTGCTATGAGTTCCGCTTCTGCGAATTACCCTCAGGCCTTCCGCTCCATTAAAGAGCGGATGGAACGTCGGAGCCTTTCGTTTCGCACCCACCATCCAGAATCGTACAATGTTCCATTCAGTGAGTGGGAATTCCGCAGTGCCCTTGCCGCTTGTCCTGATACCGCTCCTGGACCAGATAGCATCCACTGCCAGATGCTGATACACCTCTCAGTGGACTGCCGTCGACGGCTCCTCGACCTTTACAACCGTATTTGGGTCGAGGGTGAGTTTCCGTCGCAGTGGCGGGCAAGTATCGTTATCCCCGTTCTGAAACCAGGCAAGAACCCTTTGGAGGTGGACAGCTACCGCCCCATTAGCCTCACCAACGTTCTTTGCAAGCTTCTCGAACGGATGGTGAGCCGGCGCTTGACTTGGGTACTGGAGTCTCGGGGCTTTCTGGCTCCATCTCAGCGTGGGTTCCGTAAAGGCCGCTCCGCCGCCGACAATCTGGTGAGCCTGGAGTCGGCCATCCGTACTGCCTTTGCCCACCGTCAGCACCTGGTCGCTGTCTTTTTCGACATGAGGAAGGTGTACGATACGACATGGCGTCATCACATCCTTTCTACGCTTCATGGATGGGGTCTTCGGGGCCCTCTGCCGACCTTTATCAGAAATTTTCTGTCGTATCGTACCTTCCGCGTGCAAGTCGCAGCCTCATATAGTTCCACCCACGTCCAGGAGAACGGTGTGCCACAGGGTTCTGTTTTAAGTGTCTGCCTGTTTTTAATAGCCATTAACGGGCTCGCTGCGGCCGTGGGAAATTCTGTCTCTGCTTCCCTGTATGCTGACGACTTCTGCCTTTATTACAGCTCTACTGGCATTGCAGCTGTTGAACGTCGGCTACAGGGTGCTATCCGCAAGGCGCAGTCTTGGGCTGCAGCTCATGGGTTCCAGTTTTCGGCAGCCAAGACCTGTGTAATGCATTTCTGCCGGCGACGCACTGTCCACCCGGAGCCGCGGCTTTATCTTGCCGGCGAACTTCTTTCAGTGGTGGAATCACACTGGTATTTGGGGGTGGTTTTCGATGCCCGGTTGACTTGGCTGCCTCATATCCGGCAGCTTAAACAGGCATGTTGGCGGTATCTAAAAGCTCTGAGATGCTTGAGCCACACCCGCTGGGGCGCTGACCGATCTACCCTGTTGCGGCTCTACCAGGCGTTAATCCAGTCCCGTCTGGATTATGGGAGCCTGGCTTATGGCTCAGCATCTCCTTCTGCGTTGCGGGTGCTGGACCCAATACTACACAGCGGGATCCGACTTGCCACTGGTGCCTTCCGCACCAGCCCTGTGGACAGCATCCTTGTTGAGGCAGGTGTCCCTCCATTGCGGTTACGACGCCAACAATTACTGGCTGCTTATGCTGCCCATGTTTTTAGCTTGCCCGGCCATCCAAATTACCGTGTCCTGTTCCCGCAGTCAGTCGTCCATCTGCCAGACCGTCGGCCCCGGTCGGGTTGTCCGATCGCCGTACGCGTCAAGGAGCTTCTCTGCGGGCTTGGGTTCTTCCCTGTTCCACCTCCTTTCCGGGCGCCTCTGCGTACACCCCCGTGGTGTGTTCCTCGCCCTTGCCTTCGGCTCGAGTTGGCACAGGGCTCGAAGGACTCGGTCCCTCAAGAGGCCTTCCGCCGCCGCTTTTATTCCATCCTGGCCACGTATCAGGGCTCTGGAATTGTTTACACCGACGGTTCGATGGTTGCTGGTCGTGTCGGGTATGCGCTAACTCCAGGGGACCATTCCGAACAACGGTCCTAGGCGGCTGGCTGCAGCGTTTACACTGCTGAGCTGGTCGCCATCTTTCGAGCCCTAGAGTATATCCGCTCCTGCTCAGGTGAGTCCTTCGTTATCTGTAGCGATTCCCTGAGCGGTTTACGAGCTCTCGACCAGTGTTTTCCTCGGTCTCGTCTGGTGATGGCTATCCATGAGCCCCTGCATACTCTTGCGCGTTGCGGCCGCTCTGTGGTCTTTGTGTGGACCCCCGGTCATGTCGGTATCCCGGGCAATGAACATGTTGACCGCCTGGCGAAAGAGGCCACGAGACAACCATCTCTGGATGTTGGCCTCCCAGAGACTGATTTGCGGGTAGTCCTCCGCCGAAAAGTTTTTGCGCTTTGGGACGCTGAATGGCGCGATCGGATCACGCCCAATAAACTCCGTGCCATTAAGGAGACGAGGACTGTGTGGCGGTCATCCATGCGAGCCAACCGCAGGGACTCAGTCGTCCTTTGTCGGCTCCACATTGGCCACTCCCGGCTGACACACAGTTATTTACTGCGCCGGGAGGACCCTCGTGTATGTCGCTGCGGGGCGGCTTTGACAGTGGCCCACATTTTGTTGGCCTGCCCCCTTTTAGCTGTGGTCAGGCAGACATTTGCGCTGCCTGATACGCTCCCTGCCCTTTTATCTGATGACCCTGTTATGGCTGGCTTAGTTTCACGTTTTATTCGGGCAGGGGGTTTTTATCGTTTACTCTGAGTGTTTGTTCTGTTCTTTTGTGTTGATTCTGGCCCTTGGCCTACGATTTTACGCTGAGTTTTTAATGTGTTCTCGGTGGTTGGCTTTTCCTTTTTATCTCTATGGTTGGCCAACCGCCGTCACACTCTGTGTGATTTTAATTTGTCTTGTCTGATCTCTGTAGGAGTATTTCTTGTCTTGTGCCATCTGACGTTTTTCCTGCTGTTCGTTTTTATTCTCTTTGGGTGGTTTTAATTTTTTTGGATAAAGGGACCGATGACCGTCGCAGTCTGGTCCCTTAAATCCCCCAAACCAACCCAACCCATCACCTCGCAATAATCGATGTGCCCTGCCTCCCATGTGTGTCAACTGTGGAGATGATCATTCACCTTGATCGCCAGACTGCAGGATCAAGAAAGTAAGGAAATTCGTGAAACTAAGACCCTGGACCAACTGACCTAAACTGAAGCTAAGAGGAAATGTGAGCACCTGCATCTTTTGGCTATGGCTTCTTACACAGCCACTATGAGAACAGTTGTCACCTCTTGGAACCAGAAGACTGCACATGCCCCCTTGATGGTGTGGGGTGCTTCCTGCCCTGTTGCTCGCGCACCACCTATTATGGGTGCCACACCTTCCATCCCAACAATTGGGGATATCGATACCCACTTATGAGCTGGAGAAGTGTACATCTTCTTTGGCTCCTCTTGCTAGGAAGGGGTCCATTGGGTCACTGCCTTCTCAGGTTTCTGCTAGTGGGAAAGAAGGCACCTACCAGTGGCTGAAGAGCCCAAAAGCAGTTAGTCATAGTGCTTCACGCTCATCCGCAGTCCCAGAGATTGTATCAGTGAAGTTCTCCCAGTCAGGGAACCAGTGAGAGAAATAAAAAAAATACCCCAAGACCAAGGAAATTGTGGTGGAACCCAAACCACCACCACCTATAAGCTCTTCATCTGCAGGTAAGGTGGAGATTCTGGTGTCCGCTGAGGACCTAGATCTCGCCAGACCATCAGACACAATGGATATGGACTGTTCAGGCAAAAAGTCGGTGGCAGCAGACGATCCTGAAGTGTAAACTGCCTCACTAAACTGCCTCACTAAATGTTCCATGCCTTGCCAGTCTCACAATGACATCATTCTCCAGTGGAATTTCTGCATTTTTTTCCACTGCCTGACTGAGCTACAGCAACTGTTCAGCTTTCCACCTGCTTTCTGCATTGATCTCCAGGAAACGTGGTTCCTGGCAAAGCAGACCCCTGCCCTCTGTGGCTGTAAGGGATACTACAGGAACCATAGTGACTATAATAGTGTGTCAGTTGGAGTTTGTGTCTGTGTCCTGAACTCAGTATACAGTGAACGTGTGCCCCTTCCAACCCATCTTGAAGCTGTGGCTGTCAGGATAGGGATGACACAGGAAATAACTATATGCAATATATATCTTCCTCCAGATAGTGCAGAATCCCTGAATGTATTAACTACACTGAGTAATCAACTCCCAAACCCTTCCTACTTTTGGGAGACTTTAACTCCCGTAACCCCATGTGGGGTTGCACTGTGCTAATTGGCTGAGGCAGAGATGTCGAAACGTTACTGTGTCAGTTCGAACTTTGCCTCTTAAATACTGGGGCCGCCACATGTTTCAATGTGGTTCATGGCAGTTACTCGGCGATTGATTTATCAATTGGCAGCCCAGGACTTCTCCTATCTACCAACTGGAGAGCACATGACGACCTGTGCAGTAGTGACCAGTTCCCCATCTTCCTGTCACTCCCCCGGTGTCAGGCCAATGGACGCCTGCCCAGATGGGCTTTAAACAAGGTGGACTGGGAAACTTTCGTCTCTGCTGTCACCATCGAATCTTCCCCACATGGCAACATCGATGTGATGGTTGAGCAGGTGACTACAACAATCGTTTCTGTGGCAGAAAACGCGATCCCTCGCTCTTCAGGATGCCCCAGCTAAAGGCAGTCCCTTGGTGGTCGCCGGATGTCACTGAAGCAATTGAGAAGTGTTGGCTAGCTCTTCAGTGGCATAAGTGGCACCCTTCCCTGGAGCACCTCGTAGCCTTTAAATGGCTTCTTGGCCACGTTAACCAACTTAACAAACGACAGAAGCAGGAATGTTTGGTGAGATATGTCTTGACCATTGGGTGTGATACGCCACTTTCCCAAGTCTGGGCAAAGATGAAATGTGTCTCGTGAGTACCTGACTCCAACAAGTACTCCCGGTGTTAACATAAATTTTGTGTTATCTACCAACACAAAAGTGATTGCCACGCACTTTGCTGAGCACTATGTTCGGGCCTCTGCATCAGAGAACTACCTAACAGGCTTTCACTCTCTCAAATAGCTGGTGGAAGGAAAAGTCCTCTCGTTCACTACACTCCAAAGTGAATTCTATAAGGCACCATTTACAGAGTGCGAGATCCTCAGTGCCTTACACATCACCCTGACACAGCTTCTGGACCAGATCAGATTCACAGTCAGATGATTAAACATCTCTCATCTGAGTACAAGCGTCATCTCCTTGTCTTCAACAGAATCTGGTGCGATGGCATCTTTATATTGCAATGGCGGGAGAGCACCATCATTCCAGCGCTCAAACCCAGTAAAAACCCACTTGATGTTGATAGCTGTCGCCCCATGAGCCTCACCAACGTTATTTCTATGCTGCTGGAATGTATGGTGTGTCGGCAGTTGGGTTGGGTCCTGGAGTAAAGGGGCCTACTGGCTTCATGTCAGGGCGGCTTCCACTAGGGTCGCTCTACCACTGATAATTTTGTCCCTCGAGTCTACCATCCAAACAGACTCGTCCAGCTGCCAATACCTGGTTGCCAACTTTTTTGATTTACGAAAAGCATATGACACAACCTGGCAACATCATATCCTTGCCACATTATACGAGTGGGGTTTCCAAGGCATGCTCTCGATTTTGATCCAGAATTTCCTGTCACTTCGCACTTCCCATGTCCAAGTTGGTGCCTGCCATAGTTTGCTCCATATCCAGGAGAATGGGGTCCCACAGGGCTCTGTATTGAGTCTCTCTTTGTTTTTAGTGGGTATTTATGGTCTAGCAGCAGCTGTAGGGTCGTCCGTCTCACCTTCTCTGTATCCAGACGACTTCTGCATTTCGTACTGCTCCACCAGTACTGTTGTTGCTGAGCGGCACCTACAGGGAGCCATTCATAAGGTGCAGTCATGGGCTCTAGACCACAGTTTTCAGCTTTTGGCCGCTAAGTCACGTGTCATGCACTTCTGTCGGCGTCCTACCCTTCATCCGGAACCAGAACTTTACCTCCATGACGATCCAGTAACTGTAGTGAAGACATACCGATTCTTAGGACTGGTTTTCAACACCCGATTGACTTGACATCATCACTTTTGTCAGCTTGAGGGGAAGTGCTGGCAGCACTCCAATGCTGTCCGCTGCCTGATCAACACCAACTGGGGTGCTCATCGCTCTATGCTGCTGCTGCTCTACAGAGCCCTCTTCCAATCCCACCCTGACTGTTGTCTTGTTCATGGTTCGGCGGCGTGTGCAGTGTTGCGTTTACTTGACCCAGTGCTCCACTGTGGCCTACGCATAGCGACAAGAGCTTTTATAGGACGAGTCAAGTGACCAGTGCCCTTGTGGAGGCCAGAGTACCTCCATTGCAGATTAAGCATGGACAACTGCTGGCCAGTTACATTGCGCACATTAGTAGTTTTGTGCATCTGAATCAGTGTCTCCTTTTCCCACCTATGGCAGTTCATCTCCCACATCGGTGGCCCTGGTCAGGACTATTGATTGCGGTTTGTGTGCGGTCCATTCTCCCAGAACTGGAATCCTTCCCTTTACCACCTCTACTTATGGTCTGTTCATGTACACCTCCATGGTATACACCTCAGCCGCAGCTTTGGCTGGACCTTTCACATGGCCCTAAGGACTCTGTTAACCCTGAAGCTTTCTGCTGTCACTACTTTTCAATTATTGACATGTTCCAGGGCTCTGAAGTGGTTTTCACCAATGGCTCGATGGCTGATGGTCGTGTTGGCTTTGTCTACATTCATGGCGGCCATATTGTGAACAGCATTCCTTACCCAATGGCTGCAGTGTATTCTCTGCAGAGCTGGTGGCCATTTCTCATGCACTTCAGTATCTCTGTTCATGCCCTGAAGAGTCATTTCTTTTATGTACCGACTCCTGGAGCACTCTGAAAACTATCGACCAGTGCTACCCTCGTCGTCCATTGGTAGCATCCATCCAGGATTCCATCTATGCCCAGGAATGGTCCATTCGTTCAGTGGTCTTTGTCTGGACCCCTGGTCATGTCAGAATCCCAGGAAATGAACTTAGTGACAGGCTGGCCAAACAGGCTACACGGAAACCACTTCTGTAGATCGGCAACCCTGCAACTGACCTGCGTTCTTTATTATGTCGTGAGGTTTTTCAGCTTTGGGAGATGGAATGGCAAAATCTCAGTACGCACAACAAACTGCGAGCCATTAAGGGGACCATGAATGTGTGGAAGTCCTCGATGAGGGCCCCTCGCAGGGACTCGGTGGTTCTCTGCCGGCTCCACATCGGCCATGCCTGGGTAGCTCACCACTACACCATGCGCTGTGAAGACCCACCTCAGTGTCGGTGTGGCGCCCAGTTGACAGTGGCCCATATTCTTCTGCTTTGTCCTCCTTTGGCTGCCCTGTGTCTTCATCTTGTTGCCAGACTTATCATTGATTTTAGCAGATGATGCCTCATCAGCAGATTTGGTTTTACATTTCATCCATGAGGGTGGGTTTTATCATTCGATCTGAGTTTTAGCGCATGTCCTTTGTCTGTCCTCCACCATAGTGCTTTTTAGGGTGGAGGTTTCAATGTGTTGCAGAGTGGCTGGCTTTTTCTTTTTATTTTCGTGGTCGGCCAGCCACTGTAATCGGCTTCCATGCTTCTGTTTCTTGCATCTCTGTTTTCTTGTCCTCTTTTGTTACTCAGTGTTAATTGTGTTGACTTCATTCTTGTGGTCTTTCCTTTCTTTCTGTTTTGTTTTACGTCTTGACTGTTTTATCCTCACACATGTGGCATTGTCTTATTACAAACAAGGGACTGATGACCTCGTAGTTTTGTCACTTTCCCCATCTTCTAAACCAGCCAATCTTGAGCACATCTGTTCATGCCCTGGGAGTCGTTTCTTCTGTGTACTGACTCCTTGAGCAGCCTACAAGCTGTTGACCAGTGCTACCCTCACCATCCTTTGGTAGCGACCGTCCAGGAGTCCATCTATGCCCTGGAATGGTCCTGTCATTCAGTGGTGTTTGTCTGGACCCCAGGTCATGTCATAATCCCTGGCAACGAACTTGCAGACAGGCTGGCCGAACAGGGTGGCCGAACAGGCTACATGTAACCTTTTATGGAGATGGGCTTCTCTGCAACGGAACTGCATTCAATACTATGCCGCAAGGTTTTACAGCTTTGGGAGATGAAATGCCATAACGTCAGCATGCACAACAAACTGCGTGCCATTAAGGAGAATTCGAATGTGTGGTAGTCCTCCATGCAGGCCTCTCACAGGGACTCTGTAGTTTTTTCAGCTCCACATAGGCCACACTTGAGTGATACATGCCTACATCTTGTGCCGTGATGACCCACCTCAGTGTCAGTGCAGCCTCCAGCTGGCAGTGGCCCATATCTTGGTGAGCTGTTATCCTTTGGGTTCCCTGTGACCCGACTATTCAGTTACGACTCATTGCCATTAATTATAGCTGACACCCCATTGACCAATTTAGTTGTACATTTTATACATGACTGTGGGTTTTATCATTCTATATAAGTATTAGTGCATGTCCTTTGTCCATTTGTTATCTCCACTCTAATGCTTTTACGGTGGATGTTTTAATGTGTCACAGAATGGCTGCCTTTTCCTTTTTATTATCGTGTCTGGCAGCCAGTCACAGTCATTTACTCTCTTGTTTCTACCCGTTCCACCTGTTTCGTGCTTCTCTCTGTGGTTTTCTTTTCCTGCTTCGTCCATAGTAGTGTTGGTTGTCCTACTGTAGTTATTTTGGTTCTACCTTTCTCCTGCCATTGTGCTGTATGCCTCCTTTGTTTCCTTCTTTCCATTGTGTAATTATTTTACCAATGACCTCGCAGTTTGGTCCCTTCCCCCTCCCCCTCTTTTATACCAACAAACCATCCCTTTTGGGGTTCTCCCACAAACTGTCAGACAGGTGTCCACTTAGCTGACCTTGACCAACTTAACCACTTCTAACTACAGGAGCACCCACATTCCTTTTCCACTCCTTACACACCTAGTTCTATTTGGACATATACTTCTGCATCACCCAGGTTGCCCATGGTCTCTAGCGGTCCATTCCTTCTGACACCTACTTGAGCGACCATTTCCTGTGTGCTACCCATATGCTGACTCCTACCCCACCTGCATTCTCACCCAAATGGCAGCTTACTAAGGCTGACTGGGGGCTTTACCTCTCCCTGGTGGCTTTCTACAAACAAGATTCCCCAGTTCTGATGACCAGGTGGAATATCTCACAAACGTTATCTTACTCCTGCAGAATGTTCCATTCCTCACGCTTCTCCTTCACCACGCCATGTCCCAGTCTCTTGGTGGACAGAGGCATGTCACAATGCAATTAGCATGTAGAGATGTACTCCACACGTTTTCAACCACCATCCTATGAAGGCATCCTACAGCAATGCATGTCCCCCCTGCGGGTCCGGGGGTTAGAATAGGCCCGAGGTATTCCTGCATGTCGTAAGAGGCGACTAAAAGGAGTCCATCCCCCTCAAGGGGGTAGTTAGCACCTGCGTCCGGAGACGGACGGTTCCACGACCTATATTTGTGGTCTTTTTGGTTTTTCACTTCTCGTGCTTCCTTCCTTTGCTTGGTTCCTTTCTTTGTTCTTCTCCATCTCACTGTCTTCCTTACTCGTTCCCTTGCCTCCTTCTCCTTGCCTCCTTCTCCTTGCCTCCTTCTCCTTGCCTTATCTGGTCACCGCCTCGGCCTTTGAGACAGTCTGTCCTCTCTCTTCTTTTTTCTCTTCTTCCTTCCTCCCTGTGCGCGCCTGAAGGCCGACCCACGTGTAGCCGGTGACAGGGTAACGCGTAATTCCCCACCTTGGGTAGACAAGTAAGGCACGCACGTACCCCCTGGTAAAGGCCAGGCCCAGGGAGGGGTGATTGCCTGAGCTGATATCTTCTGACCATGCCGATTGGTCCCTCCGTTTGTTTCTCGGGTGGTGTGACCTGAGGTGTAAACATTCACCTAAGGCGGGAGTGCCCTCTGAGAGGGTCCCCATAAGGAACGAGCGCGCTATCGGAGACGCTGGCAATCATGGGGGATTCCTCCGCAATGGATTTTTCTTCTTCTTCTCTCTCGACTTCTGCCCACAAACGGAAACTTGACCAGCCACCAGTGACAAAAGTACTACCACCTGCCCCACAGTTCCTCGTCGTTTCTAGATCTGAGAACGGAAAGTATTTTTCCTCTGTCAACCCTTTCGTTATCCAGAAGGGCGTAGATGCCATAGCCGGATCTGTCAAGTCGTGTACCAGGTTGCGTAATGGTACCTTGTTAGTAGAAACTGAGAGCGCCTTTCAGGCACAGAAACTGCTTCGAGCCACACTCCTGTAGACGTTCCCTGTCCGGGTGGAGGCTCACTGAACTTTGAATTCGTCTCGTGGTGTGGTCTATACTAGATCCCTCGACGGCTTGACTGACGAGGAGATTCAATCTTTCCTCGCTGAGCAGGGCGTGACGGCTGTCCATAGGGTCATGAAAAAGGTCAACAATGACCTTGTACCGACCCGGACACTTTTCTTGACCTTCGATAGTGTTCAGCTGCCATCGCGCATCAAAGCGGGCTACGAGATTATTTCTGTTCGCCCCTATGTCCCAACACCTACGCGATGCTACCAGTGTCAGCGTTTTAATCACACTCGCCAGTCTTGTCCCAATCCGGCTAAATGCGTCACTTGTGGCAGGGATGCCCATGAGGGTGACTGTCCACCACCGTCTCCTCGTTGTGTGAACTGTCAGGGTGACCATGCAGCGTCCTCCTGCGACTGTCCCATCTATAAGGAAGAACGCTGTATCCAAGAAATTCGGGTCAAAGAGAAAGTGTCCACCTCGGCTGCTCCAAGCTATTTGCTAGTAGGAAGCCCACGCTGCTCCCAGGGGGAAATACAGTATTGTCCTTGCCTCTCCTCGGACTACCAGGGAGGTGGCAACCCAGACATGCGATCTGACTTTCAGCACCACAGTCGTCCGTTCGGCCAGTGCTAAGATCGCGCGGTCGACGTCTCCTCTTCCTCCCATCACCCCACAGACACAAGCCCCTTCATCAGCTTCTGCTAAGACGAAGACCCAGAAGTCAGATGCACGGGCCTTCAAGAAGACTTCCTACGTACCTCGACCTCTCAGCCATCGAACAGTACTTCCCCCAAACGACCTTCCAGGAAGGCTCATAGGAAACACAGTTCTCCTTCTCCGCCACGGCGCATTTCTTCTCCTGCGCCACCCAGCGGTTGCCGCCCCAGGCCGTCATCCGTTTCACCTGGCCGCACCGCTGGTAGCCGAACATCTGGCCGTTCACCGGCAGAGGAAGCTCCCCCTCCTGGCCATCTTACCAAGAAGGCCGATGAACCTATAGAACCAATGGACGATGAATGTCCGCCTACTGATAGCGGCGGCAGTTCTCGCTCGAAGCCAGGCCCTCAGCGGCCTTCGAGGTGACCCCTTCTTTCATCTTCCTTTTCTTCTTACGATGGCACTTATTCACTGGAATGTTCGCAGCATTCGCTCCAACCGAGAGGACTTGAAGTTGCTGCTCCACTTGCACCATCTGCTCGTCATAGCCCACCAGGAAACGAAGCTACGCCCATGCAATCAAATTGCCTTGGCACACTACACCTCTGTGCGTTTTGACCTACCCCCTGTGGTATGTATCCCGGCTCATGGAGGGGTTATGTTGCTGGTCCGGGATGATATTTACTACGATCCCATCACATTTCACACCGGCCTGCAGGCAGTTGCCATCCGAATTACTCTCCCCACTTTTACATTTTCCATTTGTACCGTTTACACTCCATCGTCGTCTGCCGTTACCAGGGCAGACATGATGCAAATTATTGCTCAGCTACCTGCACCGTTTTTGTTAACTGGAGACTTCAGTGCCCACCATCCCCTTTGGGGCTCTCCAGCATCCTGCCCAAGGGGCTCCCTGTTAGCATACCTTTTCAACCAGCTCAATCTTGTCTGCCTCAATACTGGCGCCCCTACTTTTCTTTCGGACACATCTCACACCTATTCCCATTTAGACCTCTCTATATGTACTACCCAACTTGCACGCCGGTTTGAGTGGTATGCACTTTCTGATACATATTCGAGCGACCGCTTCCCGTGTGTTACCCATCTCCTGCAGCATACCCCCTCTCCGTGCTCATCTAGTTGGAACATCTTCGAAGCAGACTGGGGGCTCTTCTCTTCCAGGGCGACCTTTCAGGATCAAACCTTCACAAGCTGCGATCGTCAGGTCGCACACTTCACGGAAGTCATTCTCACTGCTGCTGAATATTCCATCCCTCACCCTACTTCTTCTCCACGTCACGTACCGGTCCCATGGTGGACCGCAGCATGTAGAGACGCTTTACGTGCTCGTCGACGTGCTTTACGCACCTTTAAACGCCACCCTACAGTGGCGAATTGTATCAATTATAAACGATTACGTGCACAGTGTCGTCGTATTATTAAAGAAAGCAAGAAAACCAGCTGGGCTGCTTTCACAAGCACCTTCAACCGTTTTTCTTCTGTTGTCTGGGGTAGCCTGCGCCGGCTATCTGGCACTAAGGTCCACTCACCAGTTTCTGGCTTGACGGTCGCGAATGACGTCCTTGTAGCCCCTGAGGATGTCTCCAATGCTTTCGGCCGCTTTTTCGCCGTGGTTTCGAGCTCCGCTCATTACCACCCTGCCTTCCTCCCCCGAAAACAGGCAGAGGAGGCTAGGCCACCTAACTTCCGCTCCTCGAATCGTGAAAGTTATAATGTCCCATTCACCATGCGGGAACTCAAAAACGCACTAGCCCGGTCATGGTCCTCCGCTCCAGGGCCTGATTCTGTTCATATTCAGATGCTGAAGAACTTTTCTCCTGCGGGTAAAGGTTTCCTTCTTCGTACTTCCTAAGCTGGGGAAGGACAAGCATTAGCCTTCCAGTTATCGACCCATCTCACTTACCAGCTGTGTCTGTAAGGTGATGGAGCGAATGGTTAACTCTCGTTTGGTTTGGCTGCTCGAGTCTCGACGCCTACTTACCAATGTACAATGTGGATTTCGTAGGCGCCGCTCTGCTGTTGACCATCTGGTTACCTTGTCGACGTTCATTATGAATAACTTCTTGCGGAAGCGTCCGACCGCAGCTGTGTTCTTTGATTTGGAGAAGGCTTACGACACCTGTTGGAGGGCGGACATTCTCCGCACCATGCATACATGGGGCCTTCGCGGTCGCCTCCCTCTTTTTATTCTTTCCTTTTTAATGGATCGACAGTTCAGGGTACGTGTGGGTTCTGTCCTGTCAGACACCTTTCGCCAGGAGAATGGGGTGCCACAGGGCTCAGTTTTGAGCGTCGCTCTCTTCGCCATAGCGATCAATCCAATAATGGATTGCCTCCCAGCTGATGTATCAGGCTCCCTTTTCATGGACGATTTTACCATCTATTGCAGCGCGCAGCGTACATGTTTCCTGGAGCACTGTCCTCAGCGTTCTCTTGACCGTCTTTACTCCTGGAGTGTCGCCAATGGCTTCCGTTTTTCTGCCGAGAAGACGGTCTGTATTAACTTCTGGTGGTACAAAGAGTTTCTCCCACCGTCCTTACGACTCGGTCCCGTTGCTCTCCCATTCGTGGAGACAACAAAATTTTTAGGTCTTACATTTGACAGGAAACTTAGCTGGTCTCCACATGTCATATTTGGCTGCCCATTGTACCCGTTCTCTAAATATCCTCCGTGTTCTCAGTGGTATGTCGTGGGGAGCGGATCGAACCGTCCTACTTCGCCTACATCGGTCAATC
Organism: Schistocerca nitens; assembly: GCF_023898315.1. Taxonomy (NCBI): domain Eukaryota; kingdom Metazoa; phylum Arthropoda; class Insecta; order Orthoptera; family Acrididae; genus Schistocerca; species Schistocerca nitens. The sequence continues at coordinate 71,147,818 of NC_064624.1, forward strand.
GTCCGCTCCAAGCTGGATTATGGGAGCTTCGTATACTTCTCTGCACGGCTGTCCATCTTACGCCGCCTCAACTCCATACAACATTGGGGCTTACGTCTTGCGATCGGAGCGTTTTATACTAGTCCCGTCGAGAGTCTTCATGCTGAAGCTGGTGAATTGCCACTCACCTACCGGCGCGATATACTGCTTTGTCGGTATGCCTGTCGGCTACTGTCAATGCCCGACCACCCGTCTTATCGTTTCTTTTTTGACGACTCTCTCTCTGCCCTGCTACCCCCTGGAGTTCGCTTTCGTCGCCTCCTTGAACACCTTAATTTTTCACTCCCTGCAACCTTTCGAGTGGGCGAGAGCCACACGCCGCCTTGGCTCCAGGCTCAGGTTCGCGTTCACCTTGACCTCAGCTCGCTCCCAAAGGAGGTTACCCGCGGTTCGGTCTACCACTCCCGTTTTGTCGAACTTCGTTCGAAGTTCATTTATACAGATGGCTCTAAAACCAATGACGGGGACGGGTGTTCTTTTATTGTCGGGGCACAAAGTTTCAAATACCGGCTCCATGGCCATTGTTCGGTCTTCACAGCTGAGCTCTTTGCCCTCTACCAGGCTGTTCTTTACATCTGCCGCCACCGACATTCTGCTTATGTCATCTGCTCCGATTCCCTGAGCGCCATCCAGAGCCTCAGTGATCTGTATCCGGTTCACCCTTTCGTGCACCGGATCCAACGCTCTCTTCAGCAGCTGGTGGACGACGGTTCTCCGGTTAGCTTTATGTGGTTTCCTGGCCATGTCGGTATCCCTGGGAACGAAGCTGCAGATGCCGCGGCCAAGGCTGCGGTCCTCCAGCCTCGGACAGCTGCTTGTTGTGTCCCTTCGTCAGATTGTAGCAGGGTCATTTGTCGGCGCATTTTATCGCTGTGGCATGCCGATTGGGCTGCACTTACGGACAACAAGCTTCGGGCCTTGGAACCTCTTCCCGCGGCTTGGACGTCCTCCTCCCGCCCTTCTCGGCGGGAGGAGGTCGTTTTGGCCCGGTTACGAATTGGACACTGCCGGTTCAGCCATCGCCATCTGCTGACGGCTGCGCCGGTGCCGTTCTGCCCATGTGGGCAATTGCTGACGGTCCGCCACATTTTAACGTCCTGTCCGGATTTTAACACACTGCGTCTTGATCTTGGCCTGCCATGTACTCTAGATGCCATTTTAGCGGATGACCCACGAGCAGCTGCTCGCGTTCTTCGTTTTATCAACTTGCCAACGCTCTCTAAGGACATTTGATTATGCTGTTTTTTAATCCTCCGCCTGTCAGTCTGTCTTTTGTCGTGTTTTTCCTTTTAGTTGCTGTTTTAACCTTGTGCCTCGCGGTGCATTACTAACGTAGTCTGGGCGCTAATGACCATTGAAGTTGTGCGCCCTAAAACCACAAAAAAAAGCGATGCATGTACAGTGTCGTCGTGTTTTTAGGAATAGCAAAAAAGCTTGTTGGATTTCATTTAAAAGTTCTTTTAACAGTTCCACTCCCACTGTCATGTGGACCAACCTCTGACGGCTCTCTGCAGCCAAGATCCATTCTCCAGTTTCTGGTCTGACGGTAGCAGATGAGGCTGCTGTGGACTCTACTGTGATCTCGTAACGCCTTGGGCCGTCATTTTGCGGAAATTTCGAGCTTTTCTCACTGTCGCTCTCCTTTCTTCCATCGGAAACGAGCAGAGGCAGCTCGGGCAATATCCTACTCTTCTGAAAATCGAGTGTGCTACAATGCCGCCTGTACTATGAAGGAGCGAGTTCATGCTCTCACTTCATCCCGATCCTCCACCTCAGGGTCAGATCTGTTCACATTCAGATGTTGTAGCATCTTGTCTTGCAAGCAAACACTTTCTGCTTAATATGTACAACCGCATCTGGGCAGAGGACACGTTTCCCAGGCAGTGATGTGAAGCCAGTCATACCCATTCCTAAGCCTGGTAAGGACAATCACCTTCCTTCTAGCTACCACCTCATCTTTCTCACCAGCTGTGTTTGCTAGGTGATGTAACATCTGATTCATGGCCGGCTGGTATGGTGGCTAGTCTCCTGCAGTTTGCTTATGACTGCACAGTATGGATTTCGAGTGTGCCATTCTGCAGTTAACCATCTCGTCATTTTGCCCACCAATGTCACGAATGGTTTTCTGCAGAAATCCCAGGCTGTGGCTGTCTTTCTCGATTTGGCGAAAGCCTACGTCGCATGCTGGAGGACTGTTATCATCTGCATTCTCTACATGTGGGGCTTCCGTGGCCACCTGCCCGATTTCCGTGAAGAATATTTAAAAGACAGAGTTTTCAAGGTATGTGTGGGTTCTGCCTTGTGGGACACCTTTATGCAGGAAAATGGTGTGCCTCAGGGTTCCGTCCTGAGCATCGCCCTCCTTGTTATTGCCATTAACCCTATAATGGCCTGTCTCCCTCCAGGCACCTCCAGCTCCCTTTTTGTTTATTTTTCCATCCATTGCATTTATCATGGGCTTGTTTCATTGAGTAGCATATTTAGCGATGTCTCGATCGTCTTTTCCCATGGGGCTTCGACAGTGGCTTTCGCTTTTCCGCTCACAGAACAGTTGGTATGAATTTCTGGCATGCAGTTGATTTCTTCCACTGTCTTTACATCTTAGCCTTGTTGCTCATCTGTTCATTGAAACGGTGAAATACCTGGGTCTCTTGCTCGGTAGGAAATTTCGTTGGTCCTCCCATGTCTCACCTGCAGCCCACTGTATGCGATCCCTCTGTTCCGCACGTCCTCAATGGTACGCCACCATCCTCGGGTTGTACTGATCCCTTGTATGTTCGAAATTAGACTACCGGTGCTTTGTTCATGCATCTACACTTACAGCTCTTGCTCCAGCTGCTTAACTTCCCACTACCTGCAACTTTCCTGGTGGGTGTGAACCCTTGACAATCTTGGATTCGTGTGGCGGCCCACGTTCACCTTGGCCTTCATTTGCTTCCTAGGGACACTACTCCAGCCTTGCTCTATTTCATTCAGTTTCATGACATTCATATGGAACGTCATGATAGTACCTTTGTGTACACTGACGTTTCTCAGACTGACCATAGAGTCGGTATGACTTCATCATTGGCGATGTTTTTCAGAATCGGCTTCCATCACAGCTACAGCAGAGCTCCGTGCCCTGTATCAACGCTGGAGTACACCTGGTGACACAGCCTTTACAATTATCATCTGCTCACTCTGTCAGTGCCCTTCAAAGCCTCTGTGCACCGTACTCCGCCCATCCCATCATGCAATGGGTCCAGGAAACTGTCCCTTTCACACTCTTGATGGAGCCACTGTGACGTTTATGTGGGTTCCTGGTCATGTCGGTATGACAGGAAACATGTCTGCTGATGCTGCTGCCAAGGCTGCATTCCTCATACCTCAGCCCACTAGTTCCTACATTCCCTCTGATGATCTGTGTGTTGCTGTCTGGCAGGAGGTGGTGTCACTTCAGCATTGTCACACGTCCTCCTTTCATGGGACTAAGCTCCAGGTTTTTAAGCATCGCCTTGGACAACCTCCTGTCGACCCTCCCGCCGCAAAGAGGTCATTTTAACTATGTTGTGTATTGGGCGCTGCCTTTTTAGCCATCAGCATTTGATAAGTGGCGCTCCCCCACCACTTTGTGCACATTCCGCCCAACTTGTAATTGTCTGCCATTTCCTGAGAGAATGCCCTTTTTATGTACCTGTTTGGATTTGCTGTCAGAGTTATTGGCCATTTTTTCCTTAGTGAATGACGTGCTGGCTGTCGACTGCATTATACTTTTTATTCATCATAGCAATATGGCAAAGGCCAATTAATTTTTAGTTATGTGACTGGGTGTTATGTGCTGTCCTTAGGTTAGTTAGGTTTAAGTAGTTCTAAGTTCTAGGGGACTGATGACCATCGATGTTAAGTCCCATAGTGCTCAGAGCCATTTGAACCATTTTTTTTTTAGTTATGGACCTCTGTTTCTCTATATTGTATTTTGTAGACATTTCTCTATGTATCCGTTTTTAGCTGTCTTCAGTCGATTGGGATTGATATGTGGTAATTTTTATCTCCTCTTTTTCTCCATGTTCCACAGTTTTCACATGGGTGCGTATGAACCTTGTTGTTTTTGCGCCATGAAACGAAATACTAGCAAATGTGCTTGTGAACAACAAAAATTTTATTTCACAACTTTGTTTTTGGCTACTGATTAAATATTGGACTACCCCACATGTACACTATGTGATCAAAAATATCCTGAGACCCCCAAAACATAAATTTCTCATATTAGGTGCATTGTACTCCATAACAGTGACCTCAGTAGTCATTAGACATCGTGAGAGAGCAGAATGGGGTGCTCAGCGGAACTAGTGGACTTCGAACTTCGTCAGTTGATAGTGTCACTTGTGTCATACATCTTTACATGAGATTTCCACACACAGCTTGAGGCTGCTGCCAAGGGGTGTCACTGTGGGGGATCGAACGTGGGGTTGCAAGGGATGTTGAGCACGTCCCACATGCCATCTGATTGGTCCACTGCTGTGCCCGCCCCAAGTACTATGAGGTTGACCCCTCACCCGTAGTCGAGTGGGAGATAATTCCAAAGTCTGGCAGGCAGCAAAAAACTTTCCGAGGAGCCGATTGTAGCACCTCCCTCGTTCGTTGCACAAACAGGTTTTGAGCGTTATCTGTGGCTGATGATGTCTCTGAGCCGGACGCTGTTGTCCATCTTGTTCCAGAGGAAGCTTCTCAGTCTGCAAGGTCTGGACATTCACAGAGGGCGGGTTTGCTGGTAGTTGGGAGCTCCAACGTTAGGCGCATAATGGGGCACCTTACGAACATGGCTGCCAAGGAGGGGAAGGAAGCCAGTGTGCATTCCAGTGGGAGTCATTCTGGATGTGGGAAGGGTGCTTCTGGATGCCATGAAGAGTACAGGGTGCAGCCAACTGCTCATGTTGGTACCAATGACATTTGTCTTTTTGGATCGGAGGAGATTGTCTGGTTTCAGGCGGCTAGCGGAAATGGTGAAGACTGTGAGTCTTGCTTTCGATATTAAGGCGGAGCTCACCATCCACATCGTTGTCGACGGAACGGACTGTGGTCCTTTGGTGCAGAGCCGAGTGGAGGGTCTGAAACAGAGGCTCAGGCGGTTCTGTGACTGTACGCTGCAGATTCATTGACTTGCACCATCGGGTGGTGGGTTTCCGGGTTCCGCTTAATAGGTCAGAAGTCCAGTACACACAGGAAGGGGCTACACGGATATTGGGGGCTATGTGGAAAGGACTGGACGGTTTTTTAGGTTTGAGGGTATCAGGGAACCATAGAAGGGACGTCGATCTAAAAGTGGGCAGGTAAAACAAAGTGAGGTAGTTGTAGAAACGATTGGTATTGTAGTTGTAAATTGTCGTAGCTGTGTTGGGAAAGAACCAGAGCTCCAAGCCCTAATAGAAAGCATAGTTGTAGGTACAGAGAGCTGGCTAAAGCCGGGAAATAAGTTCAGCCGAAATTTTTTCAAATGATGCAACAGTGTTGAGGAAGGATAGATTAAATACAGTTGGTGGTGGAGTATTTATTGCTGTCAGAGGTAGTTTACCTTGTAGCGAAATTGAAGTAGATAGTTCGTGTGAAATAGTATGGGCAGAGGTTATACCTGACAATCGGGCTAAAATATCAATTGGATCGTTTTACCGACCCTCGACTCAGAAGATACAGGTATTGAGTAGTTCAAAGAAAAATTGAGTCTCATTTCAAATAAGTACCCCGCTCATAAAATTATAGTCGGTGGTGACTTTAATCTACCTTGAATATGCTGTAAAAATCATATGTTTAAAGCCATTGGCAGGCATCAAACTTCATCCGAAATTGTACTGAATACATTCTCAGAAAATTATTTTGAACAATTCATCAGCCCACTCGAAGTGTAAATGGTTGCGAAAGCATACTTGACCTTTAGCAACAAATAATCGTCGACAAATAGTGAGTATTGCGTCGAATACAGGAATTAGCGACCACAAGGCAGTTGCTGCTAGGCTGAATACCATAACACAACCATCAAAAAGAAACGCAAAGTATATCTATTTAAAAAAGCTGATAAAAATACTCTTAACACCTTTTTAAGAGACAGTTCACTCTTTCCGATCTGATCATGTAAGTGTAGAAAAGTTGTGAAATGTTTTCAAAGAGATAGTATCGACAGCATTTGAGAGATAGTATATACCACATAAATTAATAAGTGATGGTACTGATCCCCCATGGTACACAAAACAGGTCAGATAGTTGTTGCAGAAGCAGTGAATAAAGCATGCCAAATTAAAAAGAACGCAAAATCCCTAAGATTGGCAGAGTTTTACAAAAGTTCGATGTATGGCGCATACTTCAATGTGAGATGCTTTTAATAATTTCCGCAACTAAATTGTCTCGAAATGTGGCAGAGAACCCAAAGAGATTCTGGTCATACATAAAGCACACTAGTGGCAAGACGCAATCAATACCTTCATTGCGCGATAACAACGGTGAAGTCACTGATGACAGTGCCACTAAAGCACACTTTCTAAACACGGTTTTCCGAAACTCCTTCACCAAAGAAGACGAAGTAAATATTCCTGAATTCCAATCAAGAACAACCGCCCAGATGAGAAACATAGTAGATATCCTCGGTGTAGCAAAACAGCTTAAATCACTTAATAAAGGCAAGGCCTCTGGTCCTGATTGCATACCAGTCAGGTTCCTCCCAGATTATGCTGATAAAATAGCTCCATATTTAGCAACTATATACAACCGCTTGCTCACAGAAATCTGTACCTAAAGACTGGAAAATTGCTAAAGTCACACCAATACCCAAAAAGGGAAGTAGGAGTAATCCGTTGAATATCACTAATGTTGATTTGCAGTAGGGTTTTGGAACATACACTGTATTCAGACACTATGAAGTACCTCGAAGAAAACGATTTATTGACACAAAGTACGGTTTCAGAAAATATCGTTCTTGTGAAACACAACTAGCTCTTTATACTGTGAAGTAATAAGTGCTATCGACAGGGGATGTCAAATTGATTCCATATTTTCAGATTTCTATAAGGCTTTAGACACCGTTCCTCACAAGCGTCTTCTAACCAAACTGCATGCCTATGGAGTATCGCCTCATTTGTGCGACTGGTTTCGTGATATCCTGTCAGAAAAGTCACAGTTCGTAGTAATAGATGGAAAGTCATTGGCGTTCCCCAAGGAAGTTACAGCCCTCTATTGTTCCTGATCTATATTAATGACATAGGAGGCAATCTGGGTAGCCGTCTTAGATTGTTTGCAGATAATGCTGTCATTTACCGTCTTGTTAAGTCATCAGATGATCAAAACAACTTGCAAAATGATTTAGGTGAGATATCTGTATGGTGCGAAAAGTCGCAATTGACCCTGAAGAACGAAAAGTGTGAATTTATTCACAGAAATAAGCTAAATTTCGATTATGCGGTAAGACACACAAATCTGAAGGCTGTAAATTCAACTAAATACTTAAGGATTACAATTACCACTAACCTACATTGGAACGAACACACAGATAATATTGTGGGTAGAGCAAACCAGAGACTGTGATTCATTGGCGGAACACTTAGAAGGTACAACAGGTCTACTAAAGAGACTGGTTACACCACGCTTGTCCACCCTTTTCTGGAGTATTGCTGTGCGGTATGGGATCTGCATCAGGTGGGACTGGCGGATGACATCGAAAAAGTACAAAGAAGGGCAGCTCGTTCTGTATTATCGCAAAATGGGAGAGATAGTGCCACAGACATGATATGCGAATTGGAGTGGCAGTCATTAAAACAAAGGCGTTTTTCTTTGCGACCGGATATTCTCATGAAATTTGAATAACCAGTTTTCTTCTCCAATTTCGAAATTCTGTTGGCACCCACCTACATAGGGAGAAATGATCATGACGATATAATAAGAGAAATGAGGGCTCGCACAGAAAAATTTAAGTGCTCGTTTTTTTCCGCGTGCCATTCGAGAATGGAACGGTAGAGAGACAGCTTGAAGGTGGTTCATTGGACCCTCTGCCAGGCGCTTCATTGTGAATAGCGGAGTAATCACGTAGATGTAGATAAGCCACATATCATGCCAGTGAATGCCAAACGCCGCCTCGCATGGTGTAAGGAGCGTAAACATCGGACGATTGAGCAGTGGAAAAACGTTGTGTGGAGTGAGGACTCACGGTACGGCGATCCGATGGGGGTGTGTGGGTACAACGAATGCCCAGCGAATGTCATCTGCCAGTGTGTGTAGTGCCAACAGTAACATTCGGAGGTGGTAGTGTTGTGGTCGTGTTTTTCATGGAGGGGGCTTGCACCACTTGTTTTGCGTGGCACTATCACAGCACAGACCTACATTGATGATTTAAGCACCTTCTTGCTTCCCACTGTTGAAGAGCAATTCGGGAATGACGATTTCATCTTTCGACACGATCTAGCACCTGTTCATAATGCACGGCCTGTGGCGGAGTGGTTAAACAACAACATCCCTGTAAGGGACTGGCCTGTGCAGAGTCATGACCAGAATCCGGGTTATTTTCTAACACAGACTATGAGCCAGGCATCACTAATCGACATTGATACCTCTCCTCAGTGCAGCCTACGAGAGTGGAAGGTGTTATCATGGCTAAGGGTAAGTGTTTTGATGCCATGCAGCTGGAGTCTCTGTAAAAGGCTTCGCCTCTTGGTAGTTCCTCACAAGCATGAGGTCATGTTCATATCACAGCCCACATTTTGTCACTATATGCGAAATGTGGGACCCAACTACTGGAACAAATAGTGAGTCCCTACATTATGAAATACTTTAAAGAAAATGATTTATTGACACATAATCAGCGGAGATTCTGAATGTGTTTGTGAAACAGGACTGGTTTCATATTCACATGTAGTGATGAATGCTAGTGATAGCGTATCTCAAGTTGATACCATAATTTTAGATTTTTAGAAGGCTGTTAACATCATTTGTCATAAGTAGGTTCCAGTCAAATTATGTGCCTTCATTGTTGTCACAGTCATGGCACTAGATTCCTGATTTTCTGTCAGTAAGGTCAAAATTCATAGGAACTGATAGAAGTCTTGTACTGGGACTGAAGTAATTAGTTGGTTCCCCAAGGAAGTGTTATAGTGCATCTTTTGTTCCTAATTTACATAAATGATATAGGAGACAATCTGAGTAGCTGTCTTTGTTTACAGATGTTTTTCTAGTAAACTCATCAGATGAAGACAAATTCAAAATGATTTAGACAAGATATATATATGGTGTGCTCCCTGCCGCCGTTGGATAAGCAGCTGTAGCAGCAAGTCGTATACCCCTAGCTTACGTATTTGTTACATAGTTTAATTCTTAATATCTTTGCGTGTCTTTGGGTACTTGCATTGTTTAATTCATAAATTTCGGGCGTATTATAGTATTTGAGAGTTGTGGCATCGCGCTTTAGTGTTTACTTCGTAAATTCTAACTTAAATTGCGTGTGAGTTTCGTATAGGAGGTGTAATTTTGAGTTTTAGTTACTGTAATCGTAAATTCAGGCAGATTGTAGCGCAGTCGTTAGGCATTTGTACAGTTTAGTTAATACATTCTTTGCGTGTTTCCCTTGCGTTATCTAGGCTCGGACTCGTGTTTCAGTAACTGTTGTTCAACATCGATTAGAATGGACAGGGACTGTGATTCCTGTGTTCGGATGAGGGCTGAGTTGGCATCCCTTCGCTCACAGCTGCAAGCGGCGCTGACTTCGGTCACGCAGCTTGAGGCTGTTGCCAATGGGCACCACTGTGGGTAGCCGGACTGGACTTGGGTATCACGGGGATGTCAACCTCGTCCCGTCTGTCCCCAGATCGGTTTGCCGCTGTGGTTGCCCCGGTTGCTGCCCGCAGTGGGGCTGAGCCCTGGCCTGTGGTTGATTGGGAGGTCTTTCCAAGGCGTGGCAGGCAGCGAAAGATCAGAAAGCCTCCCCGGTGCGTCTGACAAACAGGTTTCAGGCACTATCTGTGGCTGAGCCAGATGCAGCTGCCTGCCCTGTTTCAGAGGATGATTCTCAGCCTTCAAGGCCCGGGCAATCACAGAGGGTGGGCTTATTGGTAGTTGCGAGCTCCAATGTTTGGCGCGTAATGGGGCCCCTTAGGGATATGGCGGCTAAGGAGGGGAAGAAATCCAGAGTTCACTCTGTGTGCATTCTGGTTGGACTCATTCCCGATGTCGAAAGGGTCCTTCCGGATGCTATGAAGAGCACAGGGTGCAGCCAGCTGCAGGTGGTGGCACATGTCGGCACTAATGACGTGTGTCGCTTTGGATCTGCGAAAATTCTCTCTGGATTCCCGTGGCTATCTGGTTTGGTGAAGGCTGCCGGTCTTGCTTACAAGATGAAGGCAGAGCTCACGATCTGCAGTATCGTTGAAAGAACCGACTGTGGACCTTTGGTGCAGAGCTGGGTGGAGGGTCTGAATCAGAGGCTCAGGCGGTTTTGCGACTGTTGGCTGCAGATTCCTTGACTTGCGCCATAGGGTGGTGGGGTTTTGGGTTCCGCTGAATAGGTCAGGGGTTCACTACACTCAGCTGGCGGCTACACGGTTAGGAGAGGCTGTGTGGCGTGGACTGGGCGGTTTTTTTAGGTTAGAAGGCCTCAGGAAAGTACGGGGTGGGCTGCAATCTCAATGGGTGCATGGCAAATACGGGACGTGTTTGGATCAAGGAACAATCGGAATTGTAGTTGTACATTGTTGTAGTTGTGCTGGGAAAGACCGTGAGCTTCAAGCGCTAATAGAAAGCACAGAAGCTGAAATCGTTATAGGTACAGAAAGCTGGCTAAAGCCTGAAATAAGTTCTGCAGAAATTTTTACGAAGTCTCAGACGGTGTTCAGGAAAGATAGATTAGCCAGAATTGGTGGTGGAGTGTTTGTCAGTAGTGGTTTATCTTGTAGTGAAGTCGAAGTAGATACTCCGTGCGAATTGGTATGGGTGGAGGTTATACTTAACAGTCGAACTAAGTTAATAAGTGGCTCTTTTTACCGACCCCCAGACTCCGATAATATAGTTGCTGAACAGTTCAGAGAAAATTTGAGACTCGAAACAAATAAATACCCCACTCATACGGATATAGTTGGTGGGGACTTCAACCTTTCCTCGATATGTTGGCAAATAAACTTGTTCAAAACTGGTGGTAGGCAGAAAACATCTTCCGAGATTGTCCTAAATGCTTTCTCCGAAAATTATTTCGAGCAGTTAGTCCACGAACCCACGCGAATTTTAAATGGTTGCGAAAACACACTTGACCTCTTAGCCACAAACAATCGAGAGCTGATAGAGAGCATCATGACTGATACAGAGATTAGTGATCACAAGGTCGTTGTAGCTAGGCTCAATACCGTTTCTTCCAAATCCACCAGAAACAAACGCAAAATAATTTTATTTAAAAAAAGCGGATAAAGTGTCACTAGAAGCCTTCCTAAGAGGCAATCTCCATTCCTTCCGATCTGACTATGCAAATGTAGACGAGATGTGGCTCATATTCAAACATATAGTAGCAACAGCAATTGAGAGATTCATAACTCATAAATTGGTAAGAGATGGAACTGATCCCCCATGGTACACAAAATAAGTCCGAATGCTGTTGCAGGGGCAACGGAAAAAGCATGCGAAGTTCAGAAGAACGCGAAATCCCGAAGATTGGCTAAAATTTACAGACGCGCTAAATTTGGCACGGACTTCAATGCGAAATGCCTTCAATAGGTTCCACAACGAAACTTTGTCTCGAAATTTGGTAGAAAATCCAAAGAAATTCTGGTCGTATGTAAAGTACACAAGCGGCAAGACGCAGTCAATACCTTCGCTGTGCTTTGCCGATGGTACTGTTACCGACGACTGTGCCGCTAAAGCGAAGTTATTGAACGCAGTTTTCCGAAATTCCTTCACCAGGGAAGACGAATGGAATATTCCAGAATTTGAAACACGAACAGCTGCTAGCATGAGTTTCTTAGAAGTAGATACCTTAGGGGTTGCGAAACAACTCAAATCGCTTGATACAGACAAGTCTTCAGGTCCAGATTGTATATCGATTAGGTTCCTTTCATATTACGCTGATACAATAGCTCCCTACTTAGCAATCATGTACAGCCGCTCGCTCACCGATAGATCTGTACTTACAGATTGGAAAATTGCGCAGGTCGCACCAGTGTTTAAGAAGGGTATTAGGAGTAATCCATCGAACTACAGACCTATTTCATTGACGTCGGTTTGCAGTAAGGTTTTGGAGCATATACTGTATTCAGACATTAAGAATCACCTCGAAGGGAACGATCTATTGATACGTTATCAGCATGGTTTCAGAAAACATCGTTCTTGCGCAACGCAGCTAGCTCTTTATTCGCACGAAGTAATGGCCGCTATCGACAGTGGATCTCAAGTTGATTCCGTATTTCTAGATTTCCGGAAAGCTTTTGACACCGTTACTCACAAGCTACTTCTAATCAAGCTGCGGGCCTATGGGGTATCGTCTCAGTTGTGCGACTGGATTCGTGATTTCCTGCCAGGAAGGTCGCAGTTCGTAGTAATAGACAGCAAATCATAGAGTGAAACTGAAGTTCTCCAGGGAAGCATCCTGGGACCTCTGCTGTTCCTGACCTATATAAATGACCTGGGTGACAATCTGAGCAGTTCTCTTAGGTTGTTCGCAGATGATGCTGTAACTTACCGTCTAGTAAGGTTATCCAAAGACCAGTATCAGTTGCAAAGCGATTTAGAAAAGATTGCTGTATGGTGTGGCAGGTGGCAGTTGACGCTAAATAACGAAAAGTGTGAGGTGATCCACATGAGTTCCCAAAGAAATCCGTTAGAATTCGATTGCTCGATAAATAGTACAATTCTCAAAGCTGTCAATTCAACTACGTACCTGGGTGTTAAAATTACGAACAACTTCAGTTGGAAAGAGCACATAGATAATATTGTGGGGAAGGCGAGCCAAAGGTTGCGTTTCATTGGCAGGACACTTAGAAGATGCAACAAGTCCACTAAAGAGACAGCTTACACCACACTCGTTCTTCCTCTGTTAGAATATTGCTGCGCGGTGTGGGATCCATACCAGGTGGGATTGACGGAGGACATCGAAAGGGTGCAAAAAATGGCAGCTCGTTTTGTATTATCACGTAATAGGGTAGAGGGTGTGGCAGATATGATACGCGAGTTGGGATGGAAGTCATTAAAGCAAAGACGTTTTTCGTCACGGCGAGATCTATTTACGAAATTTCAGTCGCCAACATTCTCTTCCGAATGCGAAAATATTTTGTTGAGCCCAACCTACATAGGTAGGAATGATCATCAAATTAAAAGAAGAGAAATCAGAGCTCGAACAGAAAGGTTTAGGTGTTCGTTTCTCCCGCGCGCTGTTCGGGAGTGGAATGGTAGAGAGATAGTATAATTGTGGTTCGATGACACCCTCTGCCTAGCACTTAAATGTGAATTGCAGAGTAGTCATGTAGATGTAGATGGTGGAAAAATAGAAAATTACCTAAACAATAAAAAAGTGTGGTTCCCTACATGAGTACTAAAACAACTCAAATTATGACTCCACGAAATTCGCCCAAATTTAAAGACTTACAGCTTGACAAAATGTCTGTGCACTATATGCATTATAACCATAATATGCAAAGTGTTGGGAAGAAGGCAAACCAAAGACCACATTTCATTGGCAGAGATTTAGGAGGAGCAACATTTGTGGAGGACTACTTACACTGTCCTCATTATGGGAACGCTCAACGAATGGGAGCTGGAAATTGTGTTTGCTGGGGTGGCAATCAAAACAAAACAGTCTTTATTTGTAGCATGATCTCTTCTTATTATTTCAATCACCAACTTCCTCTTCCAAATTCCAAAGTATGATGAGAGAATAAAGAACTTGCACAGAAAGATAGTGTTCGTATTTCCCCCACATCGTTGTTGAGAGTAGAAGAGTAGAGAAATATTCTGGAAGTGGTTCTATGAACTTCTGTCAAACACTTCCGTGAATTGCAGACGTATCATGTAGATGCAGATTTAGTTGTAGAAGCACTTAAGCTACTTGCTTGCTGCACCATTGGTCAAGGACTAGTTGTTAGCATGTCCATAATGCTGTCGCATGGCTCAAATTAACCAGTGTCCAATTGAGCTTCTGTTCATGGTGTATGTTCAAAATCTCCTGTCGGTCCTGTTTCATACAAGTGCTGCATGCTTCAGATTTGTATTAGGATGGGTTGTAAGAGTTAGTAAGCAATTTCCTTTGAGGCTCAGTGTTTTTCCTGTAGTCCGCCACTGAACTGATGTCTGCCATTGGCTTTACCTATAGCTAATCCTGTGTTATTGTTGAATTTCAAATTCCTAAAAGTTGCTACATCCACATAATTGAGTGGACCATTTCCAGCTGTGACTCATTGATACTGTAGTAGTGGGATCCTACATTTTTTGTGAAGTGTAAAGTGTTATATTCTGAACATTTACTGCAAGTTGCCGATCTTAGCACTACGAAATCTGATGAAGATGTGACTACTTGCACAGCACTTTTCTTGTATCGATTGACAAAATCTAAACTATGTTGTATTTGTAGTAGATAAGAACCCCAAGCAACAAAGAAATTAGAACTTCCTCCACTGGTGTTTTATTCAGTAGACGTTGCATTTCGGATCCTATGGTCCATCTTCAGGTGTAATTCGTTTTAAGACATGCTTTATTTGTTCTATTGAATGAGGGGAAATGCATAATCCTGTCACAAAAAGGTTTGATGTTAGGTTACAAATTCGTAAGTCAGATGTGGAAAATATATGCGTAATAGTGATAAAAATGAGCAGCGTACACTTATCAAATAATCCAAGAAAAGCGTTTTTAACGTTTTAGTAACGGCATAAGTTGTTTCCTCCATTGTTTTCAAGCAAATTATTTCATTCAAGAGACACCTTGACAAACACATGTTTGTTAACACTTCACAGACGTTTTTGTACATGGTTTGGTTAAAGACACATTTTTCATAGTGCTAAAGATTTAATTATTAAACCATTGACACATACAGAAAATAACTTCAGAAAAGATATTTAAAATTATAGAAATAGCTGTGACTTGCGAAATCTTTTCATTGAATATTGATTCTGGTTTTTTTTTTTTTTCGATTTTGTGAAGCTGTATCTCCACTTCGGGCAGATATAGGGTCTTACTATTGGCTTCATTATGTAATACTATCAAATTGTTTTCTAGACTGTTGATGACATGGTTCGTTTCCAACATATTTGTGCAATGACTGATTCTTCCAACTGGTTAAGCCTGAAAGCATTTACATGTTCTTGAAAACAGGTTTTGAAGTTTGTGCTTGATTTCCGTACATAGTTGGCAGGACAACTAGGGCATAATACTTCATGCACTCTACTGTTGTTGTATGTTTGTATATTTGAATTTGTTACGGATGTGTAAGTTAAGTAATTTATTATTAGTTGAGAATGAAACTTACATTTGTTTTTTTTTAAAGGTTAGCTGTTATTTGAAAGATTGGGCCCAGGTATGGAATACTGGTGAATATTTTCTCTTCTTTCATAGTGTTGACATTCATTGTCTTGCTTTTGTATGTTTGTCTCTCTGAATTGTTAATTGTTTTGGCTGTGTAGTCATTGCTTATGGCAATGCTCTTTACTGTAACTATCTCATTCTTGAGAATGTTCCCTTTTAGATCAAGAGAGTGTACTCAGTGTAGCATGGATCTAAATGCAGCATGTTTGTGTGTGGTGGGATGACATGATGAGTTGTCTAGTGTTACATCTGTGTATGTGTGTTTTCTGTGTATGCTGAACTTATGTTTTTGTTTATGGTTGGTGATTTTAAGAACCAGGAAATTTATGCATTTGTTGTCCTCATGTACTATTGTGAATTTCATGTTTATGTGGGAAGAATTGAATACTGCTAGTAGTTCCTCAACCTCATTTTTTGTTCCATGAAATAGAAGCAAGGTATGATCAACTTATCTCCAGTAATATCTTATTTTACTTTTGAATCTATTGTTTCCATTAAAGAACTTACTTTCCAGATGATTGAGAATTATGTCTGCAGGAGCACTTGATAGACTACTGCCCATGGCAAGGCCCTAATTCTGTTGGTGAACTTTCCCATTGAATGTTCAGTAATTGTAAGACAATATTAACTGCAATGTGTCCTTGACTTCTGATATTTCTACAATTGACAATTTTTTATGTGTTGTTAAGTTTCCAAAAGTTGTCTATTGTTTCTTCAGTTGGTACTTTTGTAAATAGGTTAGTTACATCAAAAAGGCAAAATTTTACTTGCTAATCCCTTTGTGTTCTTAAAAGACTATGTTTTATCAAAGGTATAATACTGCTTCAGAATTTTGTTCAGTAATTGGGAGACTCCTAAGCAGGCGTGTTCCCAGAATTAACAATAGGCCTCAATGGAAATTAGGGGTTATGGGTCTGAGGTTGAGCTATCAGTCTTGGAGCTGTGAGATTCATTAAAAGGCATGTTTTTGATTCTTTTTCTGTGAAGAAGAAATTGCATTTATCAATCACTTTTCTGGTTTTGTTTTGGAATTTTAGAGTCAGATCTTGCTTGAGCTCTGTTATGTTATTTTCAAAAATTAAACTTAATATTTTGGTGAGTTATTCATCTTTGTTCATAGTTACTACAGAATTGCTTTTGTCAGCTTTCAAAAACGTGGCATTGGTGTTATTGAGTCTCATGTTTATGCTGTTTAATAACTATCTCTCCTGATAAACTGTTTTGGGGATATCATTGTGGTTAGTTATGCTTTCCTGAATAACTTTATGTTGTGTGCTAGGACAGTCTGTTCAGTGTTATTAAGACCAGCTTAATCTGTTTTTTTTTTAATGTGTACAATGAGATGTTTTAGGTTATTAGTACTAAATCTGGGTTTTACGTTGTGCCTTAGCCCTTCCTTAAGTAGACGTTGTTCTTTTTCATGAAGGTAATACCAGTTTGGTTAATGACTCTTTATGAAACTGTTTTGTTGGATGGTTGGGTGTCCTGCTGCTGATTTAGTTTTAGCTACATGGCTTCTGAAAGCTGACAAAAGCAATTCTGTAGTAACTATGAACAAAGATAAATAACTCACTAAAACACTAAGTTTAATTTTTGAAAATAACGTAACAGAGCTCAAGCAAGATCTGACTCTAAAATTCCAAAACAAAAACAGAAAAGTGATTGTGCAATTTTCTCTTCACAGAAAAAGAATCAAAAACATGCCTTTTAATGAATTTCACAGCTCCAAGACTGATAGCTCAACCTAATACCCATAACCCCTAAGTTCCATTGAGGCCTATTGTTAATTCTGGGAACACACCTGCTTAAGAGTCTCCCAATTACCGAACAAAATTCTGAAGCATTATAATACCTTTGATAAAACATAGTCATTTAAGAACACAAAGGGATTAGCAACTAAAATTTGGCCTCTTTTGATGTAACTAACCTATTTACAAAAGTACCAACTTAAGAAACAATAGACAATTTTCGGAAACTTAACAACACATAAAAAATTGTCAATTGTAGAAATATCAGAAGTCAAGGACACATTGCAGTTAATATTGTCTTACAATTACTGAACATTCAATGGGAAAGTTCACCAACAGAATTAGGGTATTGCCATGGGCAGTAGCCTATCAAGTGCTCTTGCAGACATAATTCTCAATCATCTGGAAAGTAAGTTCTTTAATGGAAACTATAGATTCAAAAGTACAATAAGATATTACTGGAGATAAGTTGATGATAACTTGCTTCTATTTCATGGAAGTTGAGGAACTACTAGCAGTATTCAATTCTTTCCACATAAACGTGAAATACACAATAGAACATGAGGACAACAAATGCATAAATTTCCTGTATCTTAAAATCACCAACCTTCAACAAAAACATAAGTTTAGCGCGCACACACACACACACACACACACACACACACACACACACACACACACACACACACACACACACACACGTAACACCGGACAACTCATCATTTCATCCCACCACACAGAAACACACCACATTTAGATCCATGCTGTACAGAGTACACTACCTTGCCCTAGATGGAAACACCATTCAGAATGAGATACTTACAATAAAGAGCATTGCCATCAGCAATGGCTATACTACCAGATCCATTGAACAATTTAGACAGAGAAATACACAAAACCAAGACAATGAATGTCAACACTATGAAAGAGAAAATATTCGCTGGTATCCCAAACCAGTTTTCCATCTCACAAAAAATAGCTAACCTTTTCAAAGAAACAAATGTTTCATTTTCAACTAATAATAAATTAGGAAACTTACTCATCCATAACATAAAATGAAATATGCAAACAAACAAGAGTAGAGTGTACAAGGTATCATGCCCCAGTTGTTCTGCCTACTATGTAAGGAAAACAAGCAGGAACTTTAAAACCCGATTTCAAGAAGATCTAAACGCTTTCAGGCTCAACCAATTTGAAGAATCAGTCATTGCACAAATATGTTGGAAACGAACCATGTCATCAACGCTCTAGAAAACAATTTGGTAGTATTACATAATAAAGCCAATAGTAAGACCCTAGATCTGTCAGAACAACTGGATATACACCTCCACGAAATCAAAAAACCAGATTTGGTGTTAAATGAACAACCAGATATCGCAAGCAACAGTTTCTTTTTTAATTTTAAATATCTGTTCTAAAGTTACTTCCTGCGTATGTCAATTTTTTCCTGCATATGTCAATTGTTCAATAATTATATTTATAGCACTATGATAAATGCATCTTGGTCCACACCATGTAGAAAAACATCTGTGAAGTGTTAACAAACATTGTTTGCGGATCTGCCTCTTGAATGAAATGATATTCTTGAAAACGATGGAGAAGAAAACTTATGCGTTAAAAACGCTTTTCGTGGATTATTTGGTAAGATTGCACTATTCATCTTTTCCACTATTTCGCAAATTTTTCCGTACGCGGCCTACAAAATTCTGAACGTAACATCAAAACTTTTCATGACAGGAGTATGCATTCAATCTCTTTCAAGAGGACAAATAAACCATGGATTAAGACGACATACACCTGAAAATAGTCCCACAAGGTCCGAAATGCATCGTGTATTGAATAAAAGGCGATAAATTGAGACTAAATGCGTATTAGATACATACCTCGAGTGTATTGAGTTCAGTCACGTTTGAAGCTGCAAAAATCGATAAAATTAAAAAGAAATTCCTAGCTTTATGATTTAATGATTAAACTGTGCCACACTGATTTTTCTCTGGTGGTGGTTTTTTCTGCCTTAACACAGCATAATATGAACACGAGAACTAAATGGGAACAGCCTTGTGTTGCTCTGGGATAAGAAAATGTTTTATCCTACAACAAGTGCAGATTTTATGTTCTGAACAAAATGAGTTTGTAAGTACTACCATTTTTACTTGCATGTGGGCTAAATTATGTGCTTACTCCTAGAGTGGCAGACAGAAAAAAGAGTGAATTACATCTTAAACAGTTTGTAGGCTTACGTTTATTTCAAGATTTAAACCAATCAACCACACCATAATGAATGCGCAGTATTCTGGATCAATAATTAGAGGTAAATTTCATACTGAGCAGCTGAGCACTGGATGAAAACGTCATGTCCCATCAAGATTAATGTAAAATATTTGTTATTTTGTAACAAATGGAACCTTCAATATGCTTATAAATTAGACCATTCATAAAAAAAATAGGCAAATATCTATGCAAAAAGAATTTTTATCCACATGTTAAGCACAGGAAAAACAGTAAATGGATGTGCATTTAAAATGTAATCATAAATGTTCAGTATTGAAAATTTTTTAGTTTGTCGTTACAAAAACCCACATGATCTCCTGGAAGTCAGGAACTGCAGTCACTGGCAACTGCCATGGCAAGTCATGTGAAAATGCCTGTACGTGGACTGGTTACTTTGTAATTGCCACCATGTGTCAGGAAAGAATTACCTCCATTGGTATAATGAATGGGAAACACCACCTGGATCACCATTTTCAAAATTATTGTGATGTTTTGATCTAACCAGCAGATCATTTTCAGATCTAACTTAGGAAAAGGAAAAATGAGGCCTAACAACACAAGTTAAGAGTGTGTCACTACAAATAATACAAACAGCAGTACCGCAAATTTCGTAAATATTTCATATACTCGTTCATGTTGTCTGGTCAACATGTTCTAGCAGTCCCTTCTGTCGTCTTTACCTCTTTCTTGTCCCTTGTGGTTTGTAAAGAAGTATTAGTTTTGGAAGTTGTTTTCAGGCATTCTATCTACATGTTCCCACAATCTGTTTCTATTTCTTGTGCATTGAATCAACTAGCAATTCAATCATAATGTCTTCATTTCTGGACACATGTTCCCTGCTTATATCCATATGGTTCAATAATAATTCAAGAAAATGAAGAGAATCTTCAGAAAGATGTCTATCATCTTGAGTTGTTGGCTTCTGAATGTCACCTGAAAATCTCCATTAATAAATTAAGTGTTAAGGTAGTCAAGGGAAAATCATCTATCAGATCAAAATTTGTTATAAGTAATGTAATACTGGAGCAGGTAATTCACTTCCAATGTCATAGTTGTGGAATAAGATGAGATTTTTGCAGTGATACTGATAACAAGATTATGAAATTGGAAACAATGTGTCTCCCATGATAAAGATTAAACCACACATGTGAGAAACACTTCCTGTAAATGGTATGTTTTTGTGTATGTTTATATATTTAGTGAGATAGATATTGTACTGTTCACATGCATATCAGATTTATGTTGTTCGGATGCTTCATTTCTTAAAACACAACTGGAAGAACTTACAATTTGCAGAATAAAGGAGTCTTACGTGAAAATCTGATTTTAGTAGGAAACAGAATCTGGTTATAAAAACAGCCATCTTTTAGAAAATTATTATACTATGTATTCATATAGTTGTAAGATAATAGTGAGGGGAAACAGAATGGCCACAGAGGTGTACCACATGCCACAGCAGGTTGTGTGCCAAGTGATACACCTGTGTGTTTACGCAGGCCAGTCTGCACCGACCACCATCTTTCCATGGCTGGCAGACATGAACAAACATTCACATTAATGGGAGTAGTGAGCCACTGGAGATTGTATGTTTACTGGGGAACATTGTCATAAATATAAATTGTAATAGTTCTGACACTAAATGTAACTGGGTTTTCTCTTTTGATGCTAGTCAATTGTTAGGATTAGCATTACTGCAAAGAGCCTTTGATTCTAAAGCATTATGTCAGGGTGAAAATACTACATAAATTAATTTTTCTCTCTTAACAACATGTAGGCAGGGTGGGTTCTTCCTTGTCTCGGGTATGTGGTAGAATGAAACAGCATTTTTACATGAGATAACTTTTATTGAAAGTTTTGTACAACTGTTAGCTTACTGGATGTTCTGGCTCGGAGAGCGGCAGCTGTGTCGTTTGTAAAGCCTTCTGCTGCGGCAGCGGCAGCGTCTGAATACACATGGCGGTGTGTATCTCGTGTCGCCGTCTCGCCCAGTTGACTGGAGACGCGCAGCGCGAGGTGGCCCGTTTAATTATTGAGAGCGAAGTCGTGCATCAGACGGTGATACCTTGGATGTGGCGTCCCAGTGTTTCTCTTCTCTAAGCGGCCACGTATGTTGTGCATCGGCCAGCGGAGCAGCGCAAGGCCAGTGTCCCGGACTCGAAAAACGGACTCCCGCTTGCCAGTCTTCGGCTGTCAGATCTTCATCCCAGCTCACAGGTGACTGCCGATGTGAGGCCGTCTCCGCGTCCTCACGCGTCACCCGGGTACGTAAAAATCAGGCTTCAAATACGTTTTAACTCCTGTCTTCTGGCGCCGAGGCTGCTACTTGCTATTCTATTGCAGTGGCGGACTTGGTGCGTCTGTGTACGATGTAGTCTCTTCTTGCATGACGGTCTTAAGCACCGAAACTGACTAAAAACTACTGCTACTCTCTTTGTCGGGCCCATCGTGTCTCACGTATTTATTCACTTCACTTCATTTCACTGGAGGTGAACGACTTCACGGTCATTGTCTCTTCTGATCTGCCCGCTGTTTGCCAGTATGTAACTCTCGAAACTAAACCAAGTTTTTCATTTATTTTCTAATTTCTCCTTCACTTTGATTTCACTAATTTATTTACTTATCTTAAGTACCACTCAACAAATTGTGTTGTAGGAAAATTAATTTTGTTCATTAATATTCTTTTCTTTTGGAAGTATAAAGTTGCTGCTCTTCAAGCAATGAAGATATCCCCTCTTGCCAACTACGTAAAATCATCTTGTTAGGCAAGTTATTAACAGAAACCTAACTGGTTGCGCCATGTGTGGTGACTTCTGAGCAAGTCGATGCCAACTCATGTCAAAAGTGATTTCCTTTTGAGTAATTCCAGGAGCAGACCCCTTGAGTTAGTTTTGAGAGGGTTACAAGCCAACCTAGCTTCAATCCTGCTAGCCAATATATGATGCTTTTAGTCACTATTTGTTACAGCCCCCAAGTCTTCACATTTATCTACAACTAGATATATATTTCTTCAGCCAACATATAGTGCATGATGGAGGATACCTTATGCCACCAATGATCATTGTGTCCCAGTTGCAACTGGAATGATGAAGAATTGACTGGCTATATGGCTCCATATAAACCTTCTGAGATATATGTTGGTGGCAATATATCGTTCTACAGTCGGTTCCATATGCTGGTTATCTGAACTTCCTCACTAGCAGTTTGCAAGAACATGTTCCTTCCACAGGAACCTAAAAATACTGCCCAGTTCCCTTCACACAGGTCCCACTACCTGTGTAGCCACTTCCTGTGTATAGTGGACCTCTGACCTATTAAGCAGAACCCAGAAACCCACCACCCTATGGTGCAAGTCAAGGAATCTTCAGCCTACATGGATGCTGAACCATCTGGACCCTTGATTCAAGCCATCCACTGGTCTCTGTATCCAAGGACCACAGTCAGTTATGTATACGATGCTACAGATGGCGATCTCTGCCTTCATCTTGCAACCGAGACTTGGTCTTTACTACTTAAGCTAGCCACTCAAAACCATAGAGAATCTCTTCCAATCTAACGCAACACATCTTTTTAGTTCCAACATGAACCACTACCAGCACTTCGCAGCACCCTTTCTTCTTCATGGTATCTGGACGCACCCATTCCCCATCTAGGGTAATGCCTTCCAAAATTCCTCCTTATATGTGCACAGTGCACAATGGATTCCTTCCCATCCTCAGCAGCCATATCCCCTAGTGTTGGAACTCCCAACTACCGGTAAACCCACTCTCTGTGAATGCCCAGACCTTGTGGGCTGAGTGGCTTGCTCTGGAAAAGAGTGCCTTCATCTGGCTCAGGGATTTTGTCAGCCACAAACAGCACCCAGAACTTGTTTGTCGTGCTATCTGGGGTGGAACTCTGATCAGCCCCTCAGAAATTCTTTTGCTGGAGCTACCTACCACTTGACTGTAGGTGATGGGTCACCTCCAGTGCAGGCAGTTCAGAGGAGGGCCACAGTAGTGGACCAATTGGGTGGATGTGTGGGACATAGTAGACATCTAGTCTTCCATAGTGATGCCCATTGGCAACAGCCTCAAGCTGTTTGATCAAAGCCAACACCACCTGGAGCTGTTTGCTAGGAGTCACCAACTAGGCTCAAATCTGGACAGAGCAGTCATTCATACCAAAGATGGAAAAACTGTACACTACCCAGTTATTAGGATACTAGACTATGCCTGGTAAGTATTCAGACATGCAATAAATTAGGAAGTAAACTGCATCCACGCAGATAACTGAAAATAAGTAGCTCATGTTTGAGGCTTGTAAATATAATTTGCAAACAAATGATGTACTCACCTTATCTGCAGCAGCACATCAAATGAGAGCTCTGGTGGTCCAGCCAAACTGGCCCAATCAAAGCAAAGCAAAAACAAAAAAAAAATGCCTGTATGATACAGGGATCAAGAAAAGTGTTAGTACAGGTACTTCACACCAAACTGTGGAATGAACAGTTCTCATGACATGTCCCCTGATCGGGACATGTGCCACATGGTCAATTATAATAATCAACTACTCCATCCAGATAGGATGCCTCCCTCTTCCAGATGCTGCACCAAGCTCACTTACGTTTTATAACTTCATAATCATATCCTTTAAACCATTTAATGACATTGGTCCTCTCCTCAGTCCTTACTGTGTCAGTGCGGCACTGTAAATCCTGCTCTTAACAGAAAACTGTTTCACTAACAGCCAACAGTCTCACTTGATAGCCACACTGTTCACTCATATTGTGGATTGTCAAATGACAGCATGTATGTCATAGTGTCGGACAAACAGTGTACAGTGTCAAATTTTGCACTGGGGTGTCCAAAGTTGGAACAGATTTTTTCCAGTGTAAACCAATTCCCCATTAATGCAGCGACCAAGTTTTGCTTTGATATGATGATCAAATTCCACATTGAACGTGTGCAAGTAGCTGCTCATTAATTACAACCACTTGGTGCTGAAGTCCTATATGTATAGCTCCCATATGTGTCTTGTCAAAATTAGATTTATTACAGCTTTCATGAACACATTTAAACAGTCGTTCTTTCTGCACTCTATATGTGAATAGAATGGGGAAAAGCCAGTGGGACGTTACCTCTGCCATGCACATCAGTGGTTTGCAGAATTAAGATGTTAATGTAGACAGACCTCTCTGATTTATATAATACTGTAAGTACCAGTTCATTATTTTTACCATGAAGTGCCCACCAATACCTGTCGATTCAAATGTACATAATAAACATGCTTCATACTTAATATTAAATGCCATCATAGATTTCTCTAACAATCCTTGTGGATCACAAAATGATTTGTTTATATCTTGTGTTATTTCCTCACTGCTTAAACTAACATTATTGATTGGCATTATCACTAATTACATTACATTGCTACACTTTTTCCAAAAAAATATGCTTAACTTTGATTGGTTTCTGTTCCCCCAGTATGTATGGTTGTATAGCTGTCTTGGCACATTCTTCATTCCCATATCAAAATATTACTTTATTTTCTCCCTTTTATGTACATTGACATTTCCAATCCATTAAAGCTCATATATTGACAATAGTCTCATATTTAGGTAATACTGTAAATACACATTTATTATTTTTATCATTATATTTCCACTGAAAACCTATTTCTTCCAACCTATGTAATGTCAATTCTTCATACTTGTCAAAAAATAAAAGTATTGATTTCTGTATGAATCCTTGATCATAAAATGCTTTGTTTCTATCCTATGTTGTTTCCTCAATATATAAATTAATGGTAGTAATGTACACAATCATATTTTGAATAAAAAAGACCTGACAAGGAGTCTGTAATCACTTAACTTAAATTCAATTGTTAGTTAACAGCTCTGTGCCGAATGTTGCCATGAAGTCTGTGGAAAGCGGTAGTTGACACAGAACAATAGAAAGTGAGAGGTCCTCCACACCAGAACTGTAGAATTCCACCAAATTTTGGTTTACATGATAAATCATACAGATTTAATGATTGTAGATTCAACAAAACACCCAGGGACTAAAATTACAAAAACCCTAACTTCACATAAAAATGTTGTGGGAATTTGAACTGAAGTGTTTTGTTGGCATTCCACTTACAAGGTGCAACAAATCTAGTAGAGTACCTACACCATGCTTGCCTGCTGTCTCCTGGAGTATTGCTGTACAGTATGGGATCCTTCGTAGATAGGACTATGGAAGGGACTGAGAAAGTTCAAAGGAGGAAAGCGTGTTTTGTATTGCTGCAAAATGGGGGGAAAGTGTAATGTGTACGTTGTGAGATGAAATGGCATACAGAAGAAAGGCTTTTGTCTTTGTATTGAATTCTCTCCTCAAAATTTCAATCACCAACTTTTTTCCTCTGAATGCCAAAGTATGTTTTGACACCAAACTATGTCAGGAGAAATGATGATAAAATACGAGGAAGCAGGGTATACACAAAGGGAATTGTTAACTGATGTGCCTAGATAATCTCAGCACTGCTAGATTAGTCTCTTGCCATCCATACACACAAAAGTAGTCTCAAGGGGTAGAATTAGACTTTTATCTGTATCTCCTAACTGTTACTGACTACTGGCGAAGCAGTTCTTCACATGCCACTACTCTGAAGGAACGGGAAGAGTGTGTGTGTGTGTGTGTGTGTGTGTGTGTGTGTGTGTGTGTGTGTGTGTGTGTGTGTGTGTGTTGCTGAAGTGAGAGCAAGGAAGGGGATATGGGTAGAGGACATTGACTAGCATAGATTGAGTCTAGAGGTGTTGCAGGGGTGGTGGGCGAGCAGTGCAGTCTACTGATTGCAAGTAAAACAAACATCCTTTCAGTATACTCGATGTGTAGATTCTAACACAGCTGGTGATGTTGTATTATTATAGTTGAATGGAAGGGAAAATGGAAAAAGAGTGAAGGGCATCTACATCCATGTCCTCATAAAAATCCATTCTCCAGAATCTGCTGAGAGTTATATGGCAGACAATACATCCTACTACACCAGTAAGCAGGGCTTCTTCAATTCCATTCACGTATTGAGTGCAGGATAATTGCTGTCAAAATGACTCTGTGCATGCTGTAATAAGTAAAGTCTTGTCCTTACACTCCCTGAGGAAGTGATAGGTAATAGGATGTAGTATATTTCTAGATTCATCACATACAGCTGGTTCTTAAATCTCTGTAAGTAGGCTTTTATAGGATAGTTTGCATCTATCTTCAAGCATCTGTGTGTCTCATTTCTTAGCAGTTCATGACACTGTTACATGGGTCAAACAAACTTGTGAACATTCTGCTGCTCATCTTTGTATATGTTGAGTATTCTGTGATAATCATATGTGGTGCAGGTGCCACACACCTGAGCAGGCTTGTAGTATGGATTGTATAAATGTTTTATAAGCAGTCTCCTTTGTGCACAGGTTGCATTTACCCAGTATTTTACCAGCCAATCCAAGTGTGCTATATAAGTGCAGTTTAAAATTTCTGAACAGACCGATGACCTCAGCAGTTGGGTCACTTAGGAATTACCCCCCCACCCCACTCTCACACACACACACACACACACACACACACACACACACACACACAAATATTTTTCTGAGCATTTACAGCAAGTTGATAATCAACAAAAGTTATTTTATAACAAATGGGGCATTATTTTTAACACAGTGAGACCTTTAATTAATGTGAGAGTGGTTATTTGAAAACAATTTTAACAACACATTAATGAGAGGAAGAACAATGGGATGTGTTAGGAATGTCATAAGACATATTTTATATTGGAATATTTCTTCAGTTCTGACAAAAACCTCAAGTGATCTCATGGAAGTGAGAAACTTCAGTCACTGGGCAGTGGTTGCAGATCAATCAAATACTTCCTTCATAATTGTTTGCACCTCATGAATGCATTATCATCATTGGTATAATGACTGGAAACCACCATCTGCATCACTATTTTCTGTAATAAAGATGGTCAGTTCTCATGGGAATTGCAGATCAGCCCATATAAAAGTTGGAAAAGAAAAAATGAAAGAAGGCAATATAAATATTATGTGAGTGTAACGCTATAAAACTAGTGGTAATGTTACAACAAATACCTTCAAATCATGGACTCACTCATATCCAGGGCAGTAAGCTTTAGATTGTCAGTAATGACAATATTTTACAGAAAACTCGAAAAGGTATAGAGGATGCAATATATGGACTGAACAGGTGTTTTGACAGAGCGAGAAATTGTTAAAACAGTACGGAATTCTGTAAATTATGGTGATACACTAAGGTATTCTGTGTTCATTTGTCTAATGACTACTGAACTCTCTTTTCATAGCCCTGTCTGTGAAGCTCAAAGAAGTTCCATTAGGGGGAAAAATCATGTAGCCACTAAAGTTTGCACAGTGCCAAGATGGAGTGTCCTGATCAATATGCTAAAAATCCTGAGTGGTAGGGTGTGTGTCTTGGGATGGGGCAGTGATGTTTAAAGGTCACATTTTACGATTTATTTTGAGTAAGTAAAAAATTAAGTTTCGACTAAAAATGTTTCCCCATACAGAATCAAACTACATGAAATTTGCTAAAAATGTTCTTTTTGCATCTATGACTAATAGCTTCCGCATTTCAGGGAATAGAAAAACAAGATTATTAACAATATTGCTTTAACTATACGAAATTAATTATCTTTAAATGGAGGGTTTAAAAACAAATTTGTGACCACATGTAAGTGTAGTACAGCCATATTACAGCATAAATCGTGTTCGGGGAGCGCAACAGGATGATGGCGAGGTTTTGGGAGTAGAAGCAAAGGACAGATAGATAGCTAGATTATGTTCATGCTCTTCCTTCCTTCACAGGTCTGCAACCTGAACATAAAGGTGGTGATTCCCCACTCCATCTACCCTGCTACGTCACAAGAAGCCACCAAAGGTTGTCTCACAAAGCTATTACAGCTGTCCACAATGTACCTATGAAGAGTGTAGTACCACACTCTGCAGACATGCCTGGAGGCCATTTATTTTCCACAGAATGCGTCAAAACTTAATGAAAAGCTGATATCAGTTACTAATGACATTAACACAAGAAACACACACAGACAGAGTCTCTGAAAATCTTCCTAGACTGTTCTATGCTGTCAGAGGTGAAATAGATTCTGTCGTCCTGTATGGAAGTTGTTGCCTTATTGTGGGAAGTGGAAATTCCATCAGCATGAGTGCTGCTTGCATTTCTATTTACACAGACTATACCTCCCCAGCATTTATTGTCTAGTTCTCTTGTGCGAGTAGACAAAATAACTTCACTGAGCTCATGTTCGTACAGTGGAGTTATTTTCAGTTTATTAAGGAAGTACTTTGTTATAGTTGTTTGTCCATATGTTTGTCCATATCTTACTTTTATTACCATCATTAATGAAGTGTTAACACATGTGGAAAAGAGGCGAAACACCTTCACACTTCCCCTCCCCCTCCATCCCCACCCCCGACCCTCTACCAATTCCCCTCCCCGTCCGCCCTCTCCCTCCCCGTCCGCCCTCTCCCTCCCCGTCCGCCCTCTCCCTCCCCATCCGCCCTCTCCCTCCCCGTCCGCCCTCTCCCTCCCCGTCCGCCCTCTCCCTCCCCGTCCGCCCTCTCCCTCCCCGTCCGCCCTCTCCCTCCCCGTCCGCCCTCTCCCTCCCCGTCCGCCCTCTCCCTCCCCGTCCGCCCTCTCCCTCCCCGTCCGCCCTCTCCCTCCCCGCCCGCCCTCTCCCTCCCCGCCCGCCCTCTCCCTCCCCGCCCGCCCTCTCCCTCCCCGTCCGCCTTCCGCCCTCCACCCTGCTTGTGACCCACAGAAGTATGTGTTACAATGGAAAAATCAGCATACTGACTTACATTGTGGATCTTAGATACTATATGGAATACAGAGGGTTTTTTCAAATACGTTTTCTGCTCCAAAACCCTGTATTAGTGCTTTTGTTGCAAATATCCAGCTAACATCTGTGTTTGTCTTACGTAAAACGTCAACGAAAATTCACATTTATGTTCATTTTCTGCAAGAGACAATGAAAGTTCTACAGAAGTGTACTGGCAAGCAAATTGAAACTTGTCTGAGCAGAAGTAGTTCTACTGATGGGTGACGATTTTCAACTCGGAGACGTAGAGATACCGAAATGATGCTGTTTGGAGAGAAATGCAACCTCTTTTCCATAAGTATATAGGTATTCCGAAGGTACTATTAGTGGTTACTCTTAGCGCCAGTGTGTTCTTTCAGAACAAAAGCTTTTACTGTATTTGCTAGAATGCCTTCCCATTTCATTAACTGTTTGTGAGCCTGAGCGTTTTGTGAAAAGCATCAGCAAGAAAATAAAAGTGTGTCCACTAAGTTATTTATCTATCTAATGAATGATCCTGTTGATTCTGGAGAACTATCTGGTCGATAATTGTAGTTAATGATGCCATCGTTAAAAAGTACATCACTCTTATCACATCAACCACTTCTTATTCAATTTATGACACGAATAGCGTACGAAAATGCCCACATTCTTCTGGTCTTGTCAACTGCGTTTGATATTGAGCAAGGAAGTTTAGTTTTTATGCCAGTAATTCCTAGACACTGCTGGACCTTTTTATTCAGTTGTATACTGCGCCATAAGAAGTGAATGCAATAAGTGTCATTCTGGCTTGCTCTTGCTGGATAATTACTTAAATCAGTATATGCTAGACATCACTGGGAGTGGCATTATGACTCGAGTACACTAAAATAGGGTGAATACGATTATGCATCAGAGCAACAGATAGGATCACCATAGCATTGATAGGCAAAGTTATTACTACAATTGTCTGACGTATATACCCATAAATTGACGAAACAAACTTTCAGCAAAGTGTTATTGAAATGTAGCTTTTCTTGTGTTTTACTCCATCAAAAATCAGCATGTCTTTGTTTTCATTTTGTCGTTTCCGAAAATAATTCTTAATTGTTCTACAGCCTCTTCGTTAATTTCACATGAGCATTTGAGATTATTTACTTTTGGAGATGTTTCAGAAGGTTGTTGCAACAATACGTGCCTCAAACCATGTCTATATCCTTTGAGCTTCTAATTTTCTATCCAGAGTAAATTCATTGTCACATCACATAGTGCATTCTCTTGCTGTTTTTAAATTGGCATATCTTTAACATAGTGGCAAATATGATTTTATGTTTTTACTGAGTGTACAATGATGTAGGACATTCGACTGAGCCATCTTATGATCTGAGACTTGCTTCTGGAAGAGATTGATTTTGGCATTTGCTGTCCTCAATTTATCACGTAATCGGACAATTTCCAGTTCCTGGCACATCAACATTGTTTTCATGTGATTACTACTCCGTTCAGTACTGATCTGCACCCTTCATTTTCCTTTAGCAGTAGAAGCACTGGCAGACATTGAAACTGCAGCTTGTTTACTGTCTTCCTTCCACAGCTTCCCTTTAGCCAGTGCTTGACGGACGATTTTCTTTTGTGTAATATTTTCGACAGATATTTCAGTAAACTGGGAAATACATGAGGAACCACTGAGCCGCTCTGGTTTTAAAAGACCGTACTTGTCTTACAATTTCAACTTATTTACTGACGATAAACATTTGTTGTTCCTCACTGAAATGTGAATCGCACACAAAACAACTCGGAGTCAAATTTTCTTTCCAAGGAATTGCTGTCAACCATTTTGAAAATTTTTGGAGAACTACAAAATATTTATTTTTAGTTTCTCTTCAGCCACATCGGTTCACTGGATCGAAAAGCGTGGACACGTTTTGTTCGTTTTCTTCTATAAATACCAGTAACTATAACTCTCAACACCTCTTTATAATCACAGCCTTCAACTCTTAACCATTCACTCACAAGTCCGTAAACAAACTCTCAAAATAAGTTGAGGCAGAAGCAACAAATGCCACCTGATAACATGTCAGCTTGAGTCTCAAGTGACAGTGCTACTCGTAGTTCTTGGGTATATGAAGATGGTACCTGTTCTTGCAGACATGTCCGAAAGGGCTAACTGGCTATTTGACCATCTTCTTCTATGTGGATGCACAAACAGTGCCCGAACTGTTACGGGAACTGGCAAAAAGCCGAGTAATAAGTATAGTGGGTAGGGGCACTATGAATATAGTGTGGGACAATAGGTTGGGAATGTGGGTCTTGTGGTAGGCATGCCAGAGAGAAGTCCCTTCAGTCATACTATCATCTGTGTCCTTGGTGGCACAGATTGATAGAGCATCTTCCATGTATGCAGGATATCCTAGGTTCAAGTCCTGATCAGGGCACATATTTTCAGCTGTCCCTGTTGACTTATATCAATGCCTGTATGGAGCTAGGGGTATTCATTTCATTGTAGTTCTCGGGCTCGTAGCCTTTCCAATCCTACTATTAATGCACAGGGAGTAAGCACACTCTCTCTTCTTCTTGCTACGGGCAAACTGTCAGGTTACCAAAGGAAGGCTAGGGCCCAGTAAGCACCATGAAGTACGCTATGTAATGACTGATTATGTGTAAAATTAGTGCAGTATGGCACAGTGTGAAATTATGGTGATGCATGTTGGCAGAATACCTGCTCATTAAAATATATTTTTAATATTTTTTGTGTATACATGATACAAATCTCTGGAAACTTGTATCATATTTATAAAAAAAAGTATTGACAGCCATGTCATAAGTACAGAAGGGTATAAGCATTTTTAACGGAGAGTATTTTCTTTCTTTCAGTGTCTTGAAGATAACTTGGGAATCTCTCATCCAAATGATTTTATCAAGGAAGATCCTGAACTAAATTTGGAGGTGTGTAAAACTGAGAATGCAGTAAGCATTTGCATCTCTGATTTATTGCATGTAGGGTGGTAAAAATGTATTTGTGTAATTGCTTAATGTAAGGAATGCATTACTGTGAGACAGGCACATGTTATGACTTTTCTTGAGATAAATGCAATTAATAATTTTACACTACTGTTGAACTATTCCACTTGATATGGATTAGCAACTGTTATTTGATCATTGTTCTGAATAGAATCTGAACAGAATTTGTAACAATGTTTTAACCATATTTTCAGTGACCTTTCTGGATGTTAAACATTTTGTATAAGTTTAAACCACGAGAGTGCAGATCATTTGAAAAATATTGTTCCTTTCAGTAACTTATGATGCATGGGTTGCAGAAGAATACATTGCACATGATTGATCTCTTCAATGAATCATTGATATTTGTCAGTTAGAACCAAAAATTTTCAAAGGTGCCAAAGGTATGAAGTGTGATACTATTTGTATGCGATACATCACCCTTGCTACATTGATCTTAGAATAGTCACAGTATGGCTACCTCAATCGTACGTGTTGAATTACTTATAGATTTGTCAGTCACAGAAAAACTCTAGAACCTATGCAGATAAATCCGTGTATTACCTCACCGTAGAAGTCATAGCAGATCCAAATAAATTATCTTCTTGGCGCAACTTACAGCTTTGATAAGGTCTGCTTGTATGAAGCATAAAATTTAATCCAGTAAAATAAAATGTTGTGGTATTAATTTTGTCCACTTTGCGTAAGAGAAAGTGGATGGTTAGATTCATAAACGTCTCACAGGAATAAGACAACTAATATTGGGGAATATAAGGTAGAGTACTGAAAAACCTAAATCCAAAGACTTACTATGCAAGACACTATACAGTGCATGGCGGTGGGTATGTTCCACCACTGTTAGTCATTTCCTTCCCTTTCCTGTTTACAAGCAGAACGAGGAAAAGGCAACTGTCCTGTTGCCTCCATACAGGCACATTGATGTCTGGTGATTGTGCAAGCATACCAGTCAAGGAAAAAAATGATCATACTAGGGACAGTGCATATGGTATATATAAAAAAGAGTGAATCTGGCATAACTGGTTCCTGCATAACATTTTCTCTTCCCAAATTAAGCATTTGTTTGTTAGGCTTCATTCTGTTGTATATGTATAGTGTAATAATAATTCTCTATGGGGCACAGGCATAGTAGTTTTTGCATATGGTATTCACTTTGGAGGATGTGTTCCTTTACTGTCACTGCTCTGATATTTTCCCACATTACGTCAGTTCACAATAAGAGGTAGATTGACACCTTGGACTACTCAGTTGTTGGCATTGTGCTTCATAAAATCTTCCATTAGTAAACGTGCCTCTGCATCATTTCCATGTTGCTGCCTTCGTGCTATTGTGGGGAAAATTAATCTGGAATGCATAATTCCATTTTGTCCACTATCTTTACAATCCACAGTGCACCAGGAAAAAGTATTTGTCTATGTTTACAAGTTCACCATCCATGACTGTATACTACCCAACACCAACCCTACATAATTGATGTCTTCCCATTGTTATGTCAAAACTCACAATTTATTGGTACATATCTAAACTCTGACTTCTAGAATATTACAATCACTAAATCCTATTAATAGTTTTCTGTTTCAGTATACACAAACAGATGATTTCAGAAGTAACAAAAGATACTAGATGAAAAAACAGTAAACAGAAAAATATAGCTCTGTCTATCTCTGACAGTTACAGAGGATACACGAAGTTTGATGCATTATATTATAGGCAAATATTAGTGTACGAATCAGACACACAAACTTTCATTATGTTTCCTTTACAATACACACTGATCAACATTTACATCTGCAGTATGCCTCAAATGCCAGTTCCCAAAATTTTCTCAACATTGACTCAAAAAGAATGTCATCCGCCCTCCAAGGATTCCTGTTTGAGTATCTGAACCATATCCATAACATATGTGTGCTAATCAGATCTAATAGTAGCAAATCTAGAAGCATGCCACTGAATTGCTTCAATGTCTGACTGGTGGGATGTCACATTGTCAAGCATGCGTATGTTCCAACAAAAAAAAGTTTGGAAAACCGGAGTTAAAAAGAGAATATATGAAAATGGTGAGAGAAAGCTGGGAAAATGAGATCAAAATCACTACCACACAATTTAAACCTGTGAGGAAACTACAAAAATCGAATTTTCTGAACTTTGCTTTACGCTAGCTTCAGATAGACCCTGTTGTTACAACCAGTAAGTATACAAAAATTCTCAGTGTAAGAACAAGAGAGGAATTTTTTAGTCACTTCAGCGTCTCTTGCATATAAACACAAGATTTCAACCTGTCAGGAAAGAAACACACATGAATAAATCACTCATCATTAATCCATTTTTCAACAAATTATTCATTCATATACCATGAATTGTAAGAAACTTGCAGACATACCGAAAACCAGATTGTGCTAACCACAAAGGAAGAGAGAACACAGGTAGTGGAACATCGCCTATGATCAGGGTCTAGTAGATGCGAGGGAAAAAGCATTGGAAACTTTAAATGGTAACAAACCCCAGAAAATGGCAGGAATTCTTGAAAGTATACAAACTAATGTTCAAGGCTATAAAAAAGTGTAAACTGGGTCACTTCAAACCAACATAAAAATAAAAATTTTTGTCTATTACTTTCGCTCAGTTATCGACTGTGTGCCTCTGAAAGAACAATGAGTTTTGGAAGCAAAACAATTCTGATTAAAAATCATCTGTTGAGGAACTGAAGGAAATCAGTACTTTTCAAAATAACAAGTCATGTGCAGAAGACAGAAACTCATAGAAGTAGTATGGAGATACGGATACTGAGCAACAGTAATCTCACACAAACAACTGGCAGAATTATGTTAAACATTTGTAAAAGTGAAAAAATTACTGAAGATTGGAAATGAGCATAAATTGATCCTCTTCATACAAATGAGATAAAACCAGTCTGAATAATTACAGAGAATTTCACTGCATCCAATTATGTCTAAAATTCCTTAAAAAGCTCTGTGAAGGCAACTTGATGAACAAGTAGGCCTATTAATAGGAGAGTATATGGCACGATTTTGCAAACGCAATTGTGTAGAGAACAGATATGGGAACCAAAGTCAATTTTGCAAAGATGACGATGTGTAAATACTGTGGCAAGTTATGCCAAGTGTCAGAAAGGCTTATGATTTGACAGAAAGACTTGATTCAGTATGTCAGAGGAATTCAGAATTGACAGGAAAACAGTGGCATTTATCCAATAGACATAAATGGGTACAACACTAGACATTAAACTGATTGGAGAAATTTCAGAAGTATTTGAAATGCACAACAGTGTGCAGCCAGAGATCCATGATCCACTCCAATTTAAAATAATTCTGAAAAAGTTATGAAGACATAGGGGAAGGAGATAAGGGAATCAAAATCGAAATTAAAAAAGAGCAGAGAATTAACATGAGGTGTATGGCTTATGTAGACACTGACTATTCTAAGATACTGTATGGAAGCCAAACTTGTCCTGGAGAAGCTTCACAAAATGTCAAAGAAAACTAGTCTACAAATCATCTGTGAGAAAACTCAGTAATGGACAAGAAGCCTACAGATAGTCTCTCCATTATAACTTGGTATGAGGAAGTGTCACAAGATACATACATTAAATATCCAGGAGAGATCATCCAATCACCAAGACATATTTATTTACGAGGTGTGGCTAGAAAAAAACCGGACTAGTACTGGTGAAACAATAAAACTAATGCAATAAGGCTGAAAGTCGCGTGGCCTGTCACGTGACTCTCGCTCCGCCTACTGCTCGAGTTTCATCTGCCTCCTGCACTCAGTCTGCCCGTGGCGTCTGTTTTAAGTAGTTGACGTTTTGTCTGTGCGTCGGAAAATGTTGAGTGTACAGAAAGAACAGCGTGTTAACATCAAATTTTGTTTCAAACTACGAAAATCTGCAAGTGAAACGTTTGTAATGTTACAACAAGTGTACGGCGATGATTGTTTATCGCGAACACAAGTGTTTGAGTGGTTTAAACGATTTAAAGATGGCCGCGAAGACACCAGTGATGACACTCGCACTGGCAGACCATTGTCAGCAAAAACTGATGCAAGCATTGAAAAAATCGGTAAACTTGTTCGACAAGATCGCCGTTTAACAATCAGAGCAGTGTCTGAGTTAACAGGAGTTGACAAGGAAAGTGTTAGGCAGATTCTTCATGAAAGTTTCAACATGAACAAAGTGTGTTCAAAAATGGTTCCAAAGTGTCTCACAATTGAACAGAAGGAACGCCGAAGAATGATTTGTTCTGACATCCTGGAAACTCCTGTTAACTCAGACACTGCTCTGATTGTTAAACGGCGATCTTGTCGAACAAGTTTACCGATTTTTTCAATGTTTGCATCAGTTTTTGCTTACAATGGTCTGCCAGTGCGAGTGTCATCACTGGTGTCTTCGCGGCCATCTTTAAATCGTTTAAACCACTCTAACACTTCTGTTCGCGATAAACAATCATCGCCGTACACTTGTTGTAACATTACAAACGTTTCACTTGCAGATTTTCGTAGTTTGAAACAAAATTTGATGTTAACACGCTGTTCTTTCTGTACACTCAACATTTTCCGATGCACAGACAAAACGTCAACTACTTAAAACAGACGCCACGGGCAGACTGAGTGCAGGAGGCAGATGAAACTCGAGCAGTAGGCGGAGCGAGAGTCACGTGACAGGCCACGCGACTTTCAGCCTTATTACATTAGTTTTATTGTTTCACCAGTACTAGTCCGGTTTTTTTCTAGCCACACCTCGTATTTATCCTATTCTGTCAAGGGCCATCAGGTTCTCTTTTGCATTGGACCAGGGTTTCCCACATACATCATAGTTACCTAAGAAACAACAATTTTAATATGACAAATAGTATTGAAATGATATGAGTGTCTTAAGTGGCAATGTAAGTAATACTGACTATGATCTAATAAAGTTAATAATGACAGTACTAGTAGTATTACAGGTCTTGGCACTTATTTGGTGGTGGTAACAGTAGTAATGACAACAATAATAGTGGCAGGTATAAAGAGGATTTATAAATGTACAAGATAGCTTTCTGCTGTTGTGAGTTCCATGGAAATGAAATTTAAGAAGCCTTCACCTTGTAAGAATTTTGAGAAAAGAGGAAGATCTGGGTGGAGCGTAATTATATGCTCCCATGTCAGTTCAAAGAGCAAGTTAAAAGCAGCCAAACCTGTGTACTTCAGGACGTTTGTAGAGGACACACATTGGTGACTTTCTGTTAATGGATGTGATCTCTGTGAACATATTCCTCTTGTTTATCTTCATGATTGTTGGATGTGTGTAAGGATATTATATGATAAATCAGAGCATGTGTATGCCCCTACTCCACCCAGTTGTCAGTTACATCTGTTGTGTCTTAAAAAGATGTAGTCTTCCCAATTTACAGAACTTGTGGACATACTTGGTTGGAGCCACATCTCTGACAGAAGTATCAGATGTAGGTCCGTGTCTTGAAATATGTGACAGACTTTGTTATGATGAGGTGGCAGAGATCGAACATTTGTGTGTGCAGTATGAAGTTTAGTGCATTTAGCTACAAGGCTCATGAAGATACTAGATAGTAGAGACTTTAGGCCAGTGAGATTATGAGAACAAAGCATACCAGAGTGCATTATGGTAGGGGAGCAAGGTTCCTTGAAGTGAAAGTGAGAGATATCTCCAGGAGGAGGGAGGTTTTGTGGCCAAGGCCACCATGCTTTGCACTGGTCAGTGAATGGTCAACTGAAGACAGGAAGAGAAAGTTCCTGAACAGAGCTAGAATAATCTATGCACAACAATACTGAAAGCAAGATAAATGGAATGACAGACTGCTGTCTTATTGTTGGTCCTAATGATGAGTAACCGCAGTAATATGTTGATAAATTATTAAAGTAGAAATAAGACTGTAAATTATCATCTGAATCAGAGCCTTGTGAGCATATTGAAGTAATAGTGAATTAATGAATAGTATTGGTATTGGAGTTACGAGAATTGAGCAGAAAATTAGTACTAAAAATAATCCTAGACAAACAGATAAAAATAAGAGGGGAAACTCTTTCAGATATAATATTAGTAAAACAAATTGTCTCTTTGCAAAATAAAGACCTGAAAGTGAACACACAAAATTAGGGCAATAAGAGTTGACAAATTTTTTACGTTCTAAAGTCCAGACACTCCAGTTGATATGCATTGCAGACTGATCATTCCTATTTTAGTTCTTCACCATTATCCTGCCATCGTTTGTCCACATGTTTTGCAGCTGATGTCTTGGAATCACACTGTTCAAAATCTTCAGTCTATCAAGTGAGATCCTTGCTTATTGTTAAACCTAACCTCAGGAGTTTCTGGCTCAAAAGCTTGTCAGCTGATATGGAGTCGTCATAACAAAAAATCTATTTTAAAACTACTACTGGAATAACTCTCGGCTGCAGAAAGTACTGTGATTCATTGTCAAACAAAAATGACTGACTGAGAAGCAGGAAAGAAAAATTCTCAGGAAAATATTTGGACCAGTTTTCTGTGAACGAATTTGGATACGGACTCCGTTTAGAGAGATTTATAGACAGACAGAAACAATAAGAGACAGCTTTAGATAAAAAGTGATAAAATTTTGTGGATGCATCACAGGATGACCGTCGACAGGCTCACAAGGCAGAGCTCTGAGGTAGCAAGCACTAGCAAAAGCAATTCAAAATTGGTCATCGGTACAGAAGAAGTTGGACTCTCACAAGATAACATAATAAATCGAAAAAGAGTCAAGACAGACCATGAAACATACTTAAACAGCAACACATGGAAAACAGAAATGGATATAAATATTTGGAAGACCACAAGAGAGACCACAGAGGACATACACTATGTGATCAAAAGTGTCCAGACAGCTGCCTGAAAAATGGCTTAAAATGCGCCCTCCATCAGTAATGCTGGAATTGAATATAGTGTTGGCCCATCCTTATCCATGGTGACAGGTTTCATTCTCGCAAGCATACGTTCAATCAGGTGCTGGAATGTTTCTTGTGGAATGGCAGCTGATTCTTAACAGGTGTTGCACTGAGGAGAGGTATCGATGTCAGTCGGTGATGCCTGGCATGAAGTCAGCTTTCCAAAACATCCCACAGGTATTCTAAAGGATTCAGGTTAGGTCTCTGTGCAGGCCAGTCCATTACAGGGATGTTATTGTCGTGTAACCACTCCGCCATTGGCTGTGCATTATGAACAGGTACTCAATTGTGTTGACAGCTGCAATTGCCATCCCAAAATTGGTCTTCAACAGTGGGAAACAAGAAGGTGCTTAAAACATCAATATAGGCCTGTGCTGTGATAGCGCCACACAAAACAACAAGGGGTGCAAACCCCCTCCATGAAAAACATTGACACCATAACACCAGAATCACCTCCGAATTTTACTGTTGGCACTACACACACTGGCAGATGATGTTCACCAGGTATTTGCCATACCCACATCCTGCCATTAGGTCACCACATCGTGTACTGTGATTCTTCATTCCACGGAACAATTTTCCACTGTTCAATTGTGCAATGGTTTCGCTCCTTACAACAGGCAAGGCATCGTTTGGCATTTACCTGCGTCATGTGTGGCTTATGAGCAGGTGCTCGACGGTGAAATACAGGGTTTCTCACTGCCCACCTAACAATCATAATACCTGCAGTGAATAATGATGAAGTCTGGAAATCCTGTGTGATGGTCTGTATAGATGTCTGCCAGTTACACATTACGGCCCCCTCCAACTGTCAGCAGTTTCTGTAAGTCAACAAATGAGATCAGCCTGTACTATTGTGTGCTGTATGTGTCCCTCCACGTTTCCACTGCACTATCACGTCGGAAACAGTGGACCTAAGTACGTTTAGGAGTGTGGAAATCTGACCAAGTTAGAAGTCTGTGGGTTCTGCAGAGTGCCCCATTCTGCTCTCTCATGATGTCTGATGACTACCGAGTTCACTGATATGGAGTACCTAGCAGTAGGTAACAGCACAATGCACCTCATATGAAAAACCGATGTTTTTGGGGGTGTTTGATCAAAAGTATCCACATTGTGTATGTAAAGAAATGGGGAAGGATGTAGGAATAGGAAAAAAAAATTTTAAATTTAGACACTATCTCTTAAAAGTTAATGTATGAAATAGTAATGATGATAATAATGTAATCTGGAAACATCTCCCATAATTATCAGTGTGAGGAGATTAGCAATAGTCATAGGTATCTGATTGTCAGTAGACTTCACAGAAGTAATCTGCAGTAGCAGCTTCTGCTTTTTAATACGCTATGTGTCACATTCTGCAACCCTCTAGACAATATGGTTTGTGGAATACAATGAGTACATCCAAGAATGAGTGAATGAATGAATAACTAACCAACCTTCCCACCCTCTCTCTGACCAGGATATAGGCTACAGTATGATTTCACACTGAAAGAGAAATTAAATTTGTGAATGAAATAAAAAAATTGAAGAAATAAATTTAGCACCAGAGTAAGATTACCCTATTTTACTGAAAGGGAAGTGATAGCTGTGTAACTAGAACATGTGTAGGTTCCAAAAAGGTTATATCCTGGACACGAATAAAGATACAAATGTAGGATAACTTTATGTTCAGATGTATAGCTATAAAGCTTTTATTTGCAGAAGAACCATTCAATTTATCATGAGTACTTCTATATGCATGCATGTGTAATGGGGTACTTTTCACAATTTGGTTTAAGTTCAGTGTTTTCATTCACTTTTGACAAAAGTTCACTATTCCTTCAACTGGACACGCAACAAACATTGAGGCAATAGACTTGTAACATACTTATTGAAACACATTTGGAGTTCTTGTGCTCGAAGTTGTTTTTTCTTTTATTTAGTGAACCTTAAGTTACTGCATGGCAAGGCAAATAGATGGAGCCTTCCACAAACCCCGACAAAAAAATGACATACTGTGAGATCAGACAAAATTCAGGGTCGGCAGGTGAATGTTAATATAGTTACCTTAATTCAACTTACTGTGAGAGATGAGAGATGACTCAGTCTTTCTTGTTATTGTGAAATAGTTTGTTTAATCTGACACGTTTCTCATTAGGTGATCATCTTCGGGTTTGCTGACTGCATTTCTTGATTATCCTTTATGTTAAAGGTTTTCTGCTAGGCTCCAGTAACAAACTTGTTTTAGTGCTATTGTAGGTGTCCACATTCTGATTGCTTCTTCATATTTATTCATTGTATACTGGCTGTTTATAATTGGCTACCTGAATTTATCTGCAGTTGTATTAATCCCTCGCCTGCTGTGAAATGTATGAAAGCACATTCTTTCATTTGGAGAGAACACTGTCCTCATTGTGACCATGTTGTTTATTTCCTATTTATGGTACTACACAATTCTTTGTCATTTATATGCCTATAAAATAACACCACTTCATGTAATAATTCCTATAGCTTTCATGTCGAGCTGTACTCCTGAATTTCCTCTGTGGATGAAACTGATGGGACATTTATCGACTTTGATGTTCCATGCAGTGAGCTATCTCAAGAGAATGGTATAATATTGAATGCTGCAGTTGTGAAAAAAAAATACATTTAATAGCAGTTCAGATAGATATTTCTTCAGTTCTTTCCTTTGCCAGTTTCATCAATAAAAATCAGACGATTTTTTACATTTTTCTCTGGTACTTTGCCCAACTGTATGTGCCCAAGGGGTGAAAGGTATTTCAGGCATTTAATTTTGAAGTATCAAGTAGGAAATTTGTTTTCAAATAAATCAATGTTTCTATAGTTACTTACACAGCTAAAAAGAAAGTGCTGAAATGAAGTGTTAATTTTTACCTATAATTTTCTTCCATAACTGCTACATTTATGTAGTGTCTCTTTTTGATAATACTACTTCGAAGTATTGTTTGGAACATTCAGATGTTAGTGGGTGTTAATACAATTTTATTTATTTACTATTTCATCAGTTTTAAATCACCGGTAATTCTTTGTACTATTTCAGGTGGCAGCCTCAATAAGGAAAGCATCTGATAGTTTAAGGTACGTTTTTATTATTCACTGCAGAATTTTTCGAGCAGTATAAATTTTTAGTTACTCCATGTGAAAGGAAAGCAAACAATAACCCCCAGGGACCAAAATACCATAAGTTATTTTTAAAAAGTTCTGTTTTTGGAGTTCTATTTTTTCTTTATATTAACCATTTGCAGTAGATACATACAGTATATACTGACTACAGCAACATTATGCATGTTATGGGAGAAAACACTACTATATCTACTATTCTGTTATTGCAGAAGATTAAAAAGATGCTTTAAAATATTACAAGGTATAGCAGTCCCATTTATAACAGTGGTTTGCAATAACTGCACAAACAAAACAAAAAAGCCGTTTATGATTAACTGTCAATCCAAGCTTTCCAATAATGAGAGTAGATGCAAGGTGAAGCATTAATTTTATGTTCTTAAAACATATCAGTTTCTCAGATTTACTGATCACCCAAGAATGTTGTTTACTGCTGGCCCCACGATGCCACATGTCACCTTTTGTTTTGTGGGTTTGACTTGGCAGAAGTTGTAAATAAATACTAGTTTTGTCCACATTGCTGGCGTAAGATACAGGAAACTTTTGTCACTTGGTCAAATTCATGCAACCAATGTTTTCCCCCTTCTTCATGAACTTTATTCATTTCATTGCCTATCACTGAGCATGAAATTAGGCTTCTATTTTGGAACTTACACAGCCAACAAACAAAACAATTGAAGTCTGTTTTGAATGTCTAAATTTTCTGCAGTCTAATTTGTTGTTCACTGAATTAGATTTCCACTTACAGGTACATTGCAGGTGCACATGTAGCTGAAGCACTGTAAAAGTAAAAGTTCAGCATCTTCATATACAGGGTGTTACGAAAAGGTACAGCCAAACTTTCATGAAACATTCCTCATACACAAAGAAAGAAAATATGTTATGTGGACATGTGTCCGGAAACGCTTACTTTCCATGTTAGAGCTCATTTTATTACTTCTCTTCAAATCACATTAATCATGGAATGGAAACACACAGCAACAAAATGTACCAGCGTGACATCAAACACCTTGTTACAGGAAATGTTCAAAATGTCCTCCATTAGCAAGGATACACGTATCCACCCTCCGTCGCATGGAATCCCTAATGCGCTGATGCAGCCCTGGAGAACAGCGTATTGTTTCACAGCCGTCCACAATACGAGCACGAAGAGTCTCTACATTTGGTACCGGGGTTGCGTAGACAAGAGCTTTCAAATGCCCCCATAAATGAAAGCCAAGGGGGTTGAGGTCAGGAGAGGGTGGAGGTCATGGAATTGGTCCGCCTCTACCAATCCATCAGTCACCGAATCTGTTGTTGAGAAGCATACAAACACTTCCAAAGAAATGTGAAGGAGCTCCATCGTACATGAACCACATGTTTTGTCGTACTTGTAAAGGCACATGTTCTAGCAGCACAGGTAGAGTATCCCGTAAGAAATGATGATAACGTGCTCCATTGAGCGTAGGTGGACGAAACTAAAATGAGCTCTAACATGGAAATTAAACGTTTCCAGACACATGTCCACAAAACATCTTTTCTTTATTTGTGTGTGAGGAATGTTCCCTGAAAGTTTGGCTGTACCTTTTTGTAACACCCTGTATAACACTGTGAAGTCACTCCAGGATGCACCTGGAACACAGAGCAGCAGAATTAAGAACATTTCATTTAAGTAGTGTAGATAATGTAGATTTGCTGAGTCTAAACCTTCTTCCAATTGTGCTTTTTTTCAATACACCATATTCTGCTTCCTGCAGAATTTTTAGTTTCACTTGCTTATCTATGCTTTGTGCTTCCTACAGCATGACAACCCTTTCACTTCTTGGAACTCAGTGTTACTACTACTGGCTCTATTTAAAGAATATAAAAGCACATCTCACCATGGAATTGCACTTGTGGATGGAATCTAGTTTTTCACGCTGTTTGTGTCACAATTGTTTTCCTTGTTGATGGTGATTGTTGAGCAATGTTATGCACAAAGGTCAGCTAGAGAAACATTAGGAAAAAAGAAAAACATAGACAATTCAGGTTTAATGAAAAATGTAATGATGCTACAGGCTAAAACACAGTTTGGAATTCATGCTGACGGAAATTTGTTAACCAGTAAAACATTGTACAATATCATGTACATCACTGTCAGTACCGATATTCTGCTGGTGTTAACCAAGTGTTCACCTTAATTGAGTTCATGTTAAGCCTGATGTTTGAAATATACATGATGGTTCATTATTATTGATAAGTAAAAATATTACAAAGCAGTTATGTTAGTAACACATTCTATAAAACAGCTGGTTTGTGTGTCTGTTCTTTAATAAAAGAGTGTACTTCTTTTATACAGAAGTGCAGGTGAGGTGTCAGCAGCTGTATAGTGCTAACTATTGTAATGGAAAATGACGTGGAAGTCATACAAATTCAATGTGATAGGTACAGGCTAATGTCCTACCATGTAGAACAAGTGAGAGGAAAGGGTGAGTGCTTAT
This sequence comes from Schistocerca nitens, assembly GCF_023898315.1. NCBI lineage: Eukaryota > Metazoa > Arthropoda > Insecta > Orthoptera > Acrididae > Schistocerca > Schistocerca nitens. The sequence continues at coordinate 71,192,753 of NC_064624.1, forward strand.
ATATCCAAAACCTGGAGTCAAGTTTCAGCCCCTTCAGATTAATGAATGTTGGGGTGAACAACTCTTTGATTACTGTGTCAGCATTGTGGATTGGGAAACAAGCTTGTTGTATTCACAGTTTACAGGCCACCATCATGTTCTTAAATTTCATAAAGCAGCTGTAGTCAGCTTTAGTAAGGTCATGAAGACTTAACTGGTGAGTCATCTTTTGTGACTTGTGAGAAGGTAACCAAGGACACCTAGAATCCCCTATGTCTGAATATGGGAAATCTAACACAGTACAATTCCCCAAAAGGACTTAGTGCACACATTGCAAATTTTGTTGATTTGGGAGCAAAACTGATAGTGAATTATCTGGCCATGACAGTAAAATGAATATTGATCAGTTGTGCTCAGATCATTGGAGGAAACTATTGTCATCACAGAATTAGAGGGAAATTACAGGACAAATGTTATCAGTAGGTATATAAGGGGCGCAGTGTGGATGGACAGTTAAACTTTGTTTTAATAATTTTCCTAGTATTCTTATTCTGTAAACCACCACAATACTGACTGGAAGTGAGAGCAAGAGATGAATAACTCCTTGGACTTGATTATGTTATGCAAGGTAGAGAGAGCTCTACCTACTTCAGAAGACAACAAACTGTGATAGTGAAATATTCTGCTATACTGTCTGTAGTGCACAATCAGATCTTCCTTTGTGCTCAGTAAAGCTATTTTTTCCTGTCACAAGATGTTCTCATCCCAAATTGTAACTATGCCTTTTTGGTGTTTGAACTGTAGTAGCCACTTGACCTGTTGTGTAGGAAGGCTGGACTGATGAGGTTCCAAAATCATTTTTAGGAAAAAATTCAATTCTGCATTTACTGTGTATATCCATGGTAAACATTTACCATTTTTTACCTAGTAAATGCTCACAGACGAGTGTGACTGCTGTGTCTAGATTTAAACCTGTTCCTTGCGAAGCACTGTGAAATAAGAGAATAATATCTCTGCTTAGGCCTATATGATAAGCATCACACGCCCTTCAGCAATGTTCTGAGGTGAGTCACACAGTTGTTTTGAAAGCATTGGATTTCTGCGGTATCCTATCAATGGATTCTCTGGTATCATAGCAATGGACCGACTGCTGTTCCTACAATTGAACCAATGTGATGATTCCATTTGGTATCTCCACATATTGCTACACTCAAGAACATATGAGAGTAGTGATAGGATACTTTGTCTCTCCTTTTTGTGAAATACACTATTTTTAGTCGTAATGTTTGAAGCTAGCTGGCAATCCTTGCACTACTTCAAAATTTTATCTAGGTACAAGTTGATACATTCTTTTAAGTTCTTTATATTTGACGGAACTAGTAATTATATGTGCCTGTACAGTTGTGGATAGTTTTGCCTTTTATCTGTCTTGGCTATGAAACTGAGTCAACAATACTGTTCATTATAGTTTACCTACATTTCTATATTCTTATTTATAATAACTTCTACTGGTGCATTACCCTTCTTTTCTCTGTATTCATCTGACCAGAAATGTTGTTCTTCCTCCCATGCACCAAACTAATTCCCACCAAATCAATCTTCGACTTATCCATTTCTCATTTCATGTTCTCTGATTCACCTAATCAATAAAGGGACTTCACATTCCACACTCTGACTTGTAGCAATATTGTTTCTTTCACCTGATAATATTCACGAGTCTAGCCCCCTCCCAGAGATCTTATTGGGAGGCTATATTGCTACTGGAATATTTTACCCAATTGGATGTTATGATCATTAAACTATACAGCAGACCAGCATGTGGTTATAACAGGTGTAGTTCCCCTTGCTTTTAGCTGTTCGCAGTACTAACATAGCAAGGTCATGTTGGCTAATGGTACAAGACCAATTGTATAATCATCCAAACCATTCTGCATTTACATCTACATAGATACCCTGCAAGCTAGCATATGGTAGGTATGGTGGTGGCTGGTACCTTTACTGCTAGAAAGACCTGCCATCCATCTTCATTAACCACGTGTGGACCCTCCCTAGATATCCTTCCATTGCAGTTTTATGTACTTTATGTGTCTGTTTTGTTAAGGTATGCATGTCACTTCACTTTGCCAAGATAAATGTTTCATATGGTAAATGGGTGCCACACAACTGAAACATGTGAAATAATTTAGCTATTACCAAAAAGTCACAAAATTAGGAAATCGTGACATTGTGCCATGGAGATGCTGATAGACTTTTTAATTGTACACTTAATATCATATATTCTCACTACATACTTTAGTAAGTTATTGGTTATCATAAGTTATTGTTTGGAAGTTACACAGGAATTAGGATTGGCTGGTAGAAATGAGGCAACATATACTTGAGGAAAATTATGAATAACTAAAATGGTAAGCTGCAGTTAAAATATATAATATTAAACTCAAGTTCATAAGGGTTAACAGTATGTGTAATTGCTCTTGTAATCAGCTTTGAGATGATGCCATAAGTCCCAAATATCACAAGCTTTGTTGTACTGTGTCATTTAAGGGACAAGAACTCCATGAGAAATACCAGAAAGCTGCATATGAATCAGGAACATAAGTGTTGCAACAGTTGTACCAACTTGAACCATGACTGTCCAGCAATAGACTAGGATACCTGCATGTCACTCACTTTTGTTATGGGAAGGTTGTTCCATTGTGACATCTTGGTATATTCAGTGTTGGAACTTTCACTAGCAAATTCTTCAAGAACACATTTGATGGGGGTACTTGGGGGTTGTGGCAGCTGATGGGGGTGTTACTTAATGTTCTACTCTATCCCAACAGAACAAGATAGAAAATATTTGAAACTTAAAGCCACCACCATACTCATTGGAGAAAAAACATAAATGAAATAACAACTGTCAAAATAATGAGACTTGATGCTTCCAGAGCATCAGGTACAAATACCGTATCCCATGAATCACAAGTGGACTCAGCCCCTAGATGCAAACATTGATGGTTTTGTGTTGGAACCACCAAGTTCCACAGTGAAAACCCTAAAATTGTCATCTCCCTAATCAATTGTAGTAATGACACAAAAGCTTATCATTGATTTAATTACTCCTATACTGCAATGGAACATTCATAGTTTGATAGCACATATGAATTAAATGAAACTTTTTATTTGTAGACGGTCACAGTATTTCACATGAGTCACTCTGTAAATGTTTCAATACTCCCATGCTGTCAGGGCACAGTATCTGACTGGTTGCCACTGTGAGTAAAGGATTGCTGAATGGACAACCTTTTTTTTTTTGCTGTGTGTGAGGCATAAGTGAGGACTGAGATCAGACACTAGCTGTATGAATTCCTAGGGGAGTTACTCAATGATAACAATAGATTTTGTTTTGATTTGCCAAGATCCTCTTTGCAAGAAGCATTGCTAATATTGTCCTAAAATTTTGCCAGCCATTTCATTTGTAGGAGATATTAATGTCAGTAATATGCAGGTGTAATGCCAGCATCTCCTGGTGGGTTGTGAGATGAGCTATGTCTTCTAAATACAAGTGCTAAAATTTACTGCAGCACAGTTATTTGTTTGCTCACAACTAATCTCTAATCCTGCTTAATTATAATTGTATCCTACACACATACGCATGTCAAAAGGAGGTCACTGAGGTGGGTACCACATAGAACAAACACAGAATTGTTTTACCATCTGCTGATATTCAAAATTGCTTACATCTTGCCAGACTATGATTATTGCAAGGTAGATTCACCACACTGTTGGTGCACTGGCCCTGTTGTGGAAGTAAGTGTCAACCCACTGTATTCACCATCTGCAAAGCTTGGTGATAGTTGCAATGTTGTTCGTCGACAGTGAATATTTAGCACAGAACAGCTGTCTGCATCGTTTCTTTTGTGATCTGGGTCAACAAAAATAAGAGTAGCAATGAGGAGGAAAAATGGTTCAAATGGCTCTGAGCACTATGGGACTTACCATCTTAGGTCATCAGTTCCCTAGAACTTAGAACTACTTAAACTTCACTAACCTAAGGACATCACACAACACCCAGCCATCACGAGGCAGAGAAAATCCCTGATCCCACCGGGAATCGAACCCGGGAACCCGGGCGTGGGAAGCGAGAACGCTACCGCCCGACCACGAGATGCGGGCAATGAGGAGGATTTATTATTGTTGTGATAGCCCATAAAACTCCTGTATCAGGCAGGAACAAACCTAAACACCAGAGGGTAGAAAAGGAGGCAACACAGACAGTGTTGATGTAATGCCACAAGAAACCTAGATATGACTTATTATTTTCAAGTAGTGCCACATAACAGCTGAACTAGTCGGAAAATTTCAGCTTTATGTGAGAAAGCAATCATGCCTCTTCTACTGAACCCAGGGGAAAATGATACATTGCACAATAATTACCGCAAGGTGGCCCTCACCAACAGTAAGCCAAATGACAAGAAAAATTCTATCAGCAAGTGCCATACCTGGTCTGTAGAATCCAAGAAACTGAGCACTCACATCCAGTGTACATTTGAAGGATATTGCTCCATCCTGAGAAAGTGAATGGCTGTAATACACTGCCTTTCCCTAATCAGATAATATGTTGGAACAGTGTGTAATTGTGGCTGTGTCGTCCTTGTATATGTGTTGATAGGAGTGTTTGGGCAAAGGTAGTGCCTGCCATCTATGTCACCTGTAAGCTTTGAAAGTGGGAGGTTTTTCCAGCCACTTTGATAATGGGCACACCAGGCATCTACTCTTATAATATGGCCTATGTGGAAGCAACTGTGTAAGTAATATACCTACATAGGGCATACCGAAAAGGTGTTTCTTTTAAAAAGAATTCAGCATACAGTACTGTAGTCAGTGGGATATAATATTCTACATTAACTTAGTGTCTGGAGAATTTACACAGAAGCCCATTTTACTGAGAGTTTCTCTTAAAGAACGTTTTCTGGTGTATGGCATGATTGACACAGTGTATAAGTGTTCTACGCAATGTAGTGATTAACTGCAAAGGTTTTTATTAATCACATAGAAAATAACTTTTACTGTAGTCTGATTAAAACTACTTGATAGCTGATGTGTGTCACTTGCCACTGCAATATTGCTAAATCCACTACCAGCTACATTGCTTGGTTATTGGCAACACACAAACACAGCTGATTTTTAGTGACCTATGACTAAAATGTGGCAGATGACAGGTTTTGTAGCATTGAAACAAACTCGTGTTCTAACTTTACCACAACTATGTGATCTGCAGTATATCTGAGAAAACAACAATCAACAATCTGCAGCACAATTGAGATCATGATCATTTTGTTCAGAGCTTTTAAGGCTAACCTGTATGACCAAACTGAAGACCGAAATATTAATTAGTATGTTTCTTTGCACAGCCATCTTCTGCTGCAAAGTTTCAGTTTTTGATGAAAGCAAACTGTAATTTCTCACTGTCATTGGTTACTTGAAACCATATATCCATCAAAAAGCAAAACAGTCAAACGCAGCAATCAGGATAGAATAATAGCGCAGGAGTATGTGCATGCTCCTACCCACCCATAGCCATATCCACACTTAAATGACCTCATTGGGAAGCTCAAAGATGTCCATTTTCATTGTGATGGAATGGGGTAGCTGCAGGTGGAATGATTGGACCCAGATGTCACACGGAAAGACCATGCACCTACTGCAATTACTTGCTCTCAGAAGACTATGGTAGGATTCACTGTACATGATTCATGCTGATGTCACCATTGATACCTTTGTTTGATTCACTCAAGGATGTTTTGGAACTCCAGGGGACCAGATATTGAGTAGTTGTAAAGATAATTTTGAATGGGAGGCAGTAACTTTATTGGCATCCTCCCTGCCAGACAGTATGTCAGTTAGAAAGGGCTACACATAAGCTGTGCTGCTAACTATACATATGTAATGTTGTAATAATTTGTGTGTCATTCACATTTGTTCATCAGTGTGGAAATTTATGTATGTGTTCCTTCATTTATTGACCTGACATTACTTCTTATGTATGGACAGGTGTTGTCCACATGGTTGACGGCCATACCACCTAGCCAATAAGAAATGTGATGTTGGTGGTAGTTTGTGATTAATTTTGTGTCAAATAAAATGCCATGCTTTATTGCTTTCAGAAATAAATTGATAATTGGTGGTTTTAAGAATTTCTACCCAAAGCCTAGTGTCCTCCAAAACACAGAAAAATCCAATATGGAGAGAGTGATTGGTTTTTATTTGAAAATCATAGATTACTCTTATTTCTTGTTTCCCTTTATCTTTTGGTGGATATTTTTATGTCAAAAGCTAGAGGATATTATTTCTAATAAATGTAATAATTTGGTGTAAAAGATTGTAGAACAGTATTTCAAAAACACTGCAAGACTTTTAATAATAGAATCTACTAGAGAATAAGGGAACCTAGTCAGCACTGAATGAGACAGGGCGTTATTCAATTTCCTGTGATCATTTGCTTTATAAAAATGTTTCATATTAGGAAAATTCTATCATTCTGGTAGAATGTCATGACAATTTTGAATCACTTACATTTACTGAATAAGTTATCTGTGATGGCCATACATTTTTCTTTTGGTTTATAGGCCCCGATTTTGTGGATGGTGAAATATTATTTTGTATTGTGTAAATCTACATTTCACACGTCTTTCCTCCTTCCTCAGTTTCATTCAAAGTGCTGGTGAAAGCTGTGACATTTCATATCAAGAAACATTACATCAAGGAGTAGTCAATGACAAGCTGGAGATACATGCAGAGGAGTCAACAGATTTCAGTGTGTCTCACGACTATACCAAAATACAGACTTCTCAAGAAGATGGCTTATGTGGCACAAGATTAAGTTGTAGCATCAGGGAAAAGGAATTCCATACGTTTAACTGTAGTTTCTGCCTACAGAGCTTCCCTTCAAAATACAGACTCATAATGCATATTTTCATCCACATTGACGGTGTGCAGGCACCTGCATTTGTGTGTAAGTCATGTGGTGAGGTATTTCCCACTGATGACTGCTTGAAAGAACATTTGAGAATGAGGGAGGGTGACCAAGCATTATCTGCTACCAACAGTGAGAAACTTGAATGCAGTGATCATGAAAACAATATCTCCTTCGAGTGTGTACAAGAAGGAATTGTGGAACAGATTGAGGAGCACCCTTCGTGCAAGGTATACAGGAAAACTTTTAAAAAATCCTTTAAAGACATAAGTAATACACATAGTGTGAAAGTAGCTGATGAGAAACTCGAAAGATGTAATGACTGTGGAATTTTATGTAAAAGTGACCATGTTCATGTCCACACTGTGCTAAGTGCAAAGAGACATCACAAATGCGATGTTTGTGGTAAAATGTTGACTCAGTTACGCAATCTTAAACAAAGATTAATACACACTGGAGAGAGACCCCACGAATGCGATGTTTGTGAGAAATCGTTTACTGAAAGAGGCAATCTGAAGAAACACAAGTTAATACACACTGGACAGAGACCACACAAATGCGGTATCTGTGGAAAATCATTTACTCGCTCGGGCCATCTGAAGGCCCATAGTTTAATACACACAGGAAAGAGACCACACAAATGCGATGTGTGTGCAAAATCGTTTACTGAAAGGGGCAATCTTAAGAAACATGAATTAATACACACTGGACAGAGACCACACAAATGCGATGTCTGTGGAAAATCATTTACTCGGTCGGACCATCTCAAGAACCATGTTTTAATACACAAAGGAGAGAGACCACACAAATGCGATGTGTGTGCAAAATCGTTTACTGAAAGGGGCAGTCTCAAGAAACACGAACTAATACACACTGGAAAGAGTCCACACAAATGCGATGTCTGTGGAAAATCATTTACTCGGTTGGGCCATCTCAAGAACCATGAATTAATACACACTGGACAGAGACAACACAAATGCGATGTCTGTGGAAAATCATTTACTCGGTCGGACCATCTCAAGAACCACGTTTTAATACACAAAGGAAAGAGACCACACAAATGCGATGTTTGTGCAAAATCGTTTACTGAAAGGGGCAGTCTCAAGAAACACGAATTAATACACACTGGAAAGAGTCCACACAAATGCGATATCTGTGGAAAATCATTTACTCGGTTGGGCCATCTCAAGAACCACATTGTAATACACACAGGAGAGAGGCCCCACAAATGTGATACTTGCGGTAAACTATTTAATGTATTGAGTAATCTCAAGGCCCACAAGTTAACACACAGTTGAAAGAGACCCTACAAATGTAGTATTTGTGGAAAATCTTTTACTCATTGGGGCAGTCACAGGAAACACAAATTAATACACACTGCATAGAGACCACTCAAAGTATTGTTGAGGTCTGTAGACCTACACATGTTCATAGAAGACCACACGTGTTTTATGAAAATTGTTCGCATGTGCTACAGAGAGGTCACAAAAAATATGACAAATCCATTTCCGCAGCTTCACATTCGAAGAAGCTACATACAAAATACAACATATGAAGCACACAATTGTAATTTTTTGTTGGAAATGCTCCATGCTTCAATGATCGGGCTACCCGAAATTTGTACATTGAGATATATCTTTTACACGTTTGAGAAGAAGTTCTGTGAAGTTATCAGGACACCATATTCTTCAGGAGAATGTGCCAGTATACTGCTAATTATTTGAAAGAAACTGCCATTTCAATCTTCGTGAAGCTGTATCCACTACCCAGGCGACAGCAGAAATGTTTATTACACATTCATAATGTACGATATTTATCTCAAGAATGGACTGAGATACAAAATTCTCTTGATTATGCAAACATATTATTGAGGTATGCCTCCTTAACAGTAACGCCATTTGTGTGATCAATAATCTGCATCCATTAGGAAATAACTGATGGTGGCAAGTATGCAGAGATAAGGGAAAAATTACAATCATCTATGTAGTAGCGTTTCGATTCACCTACAGACCGCAATACAACAGTGCATCTCTATGGTATGGACTCATTAGTTCTTCATTAGTTTTTCAGTTGTAAATTGGACTATAAGTCTACGCACACCTCACACCTTTCCCATTAATTGTAGGCTATCGGTTTGTTGCTGTCTAGTTGGTGTGCAATAGCATCCCAGATTCATTTCATCATGATCTATTGAGGTGAGCTGGGTGGGAAAGACAACAGTGTGAACCATCATGCTGCTCGAACCATTGCAGTGTGATTCTCACCTTGTAATTTGGACAGTTATCCTGCTGTAAGATGTTGTCACTCTGTAAATACATCAAGCATTAAGTGATAAGGTTGCAATAATGTTCATGTTCTCCACATCTGTCATGGTGCTTTCAGTTATCCCCAGCTGTTTTCTTGCCATCTCATATGAATATCCCCCATAGCATGACACTGCCTTCATCTTCCTGCACCTGTTGTGTGGTGCACGTATGAAACAACTATTCATCTGGATAATGACATCTGAGCACAACCCTTGACCTGGTCTGAAAGAAATGTCATTTATCCCAACATGTGACACTTCCTTATTGGTGTGCAGTCCAATCTCGAATATCCTATTTGTATTGCTATTGTAACTGACAACATTGTTAGATCAACATGGGAATACAAAGCTGTTATATAACTTGGGGCCTCATGTTAACAGTGTCTGCTTAATAGCTTGAAACTCTTGAGCCTGCTCAAGCATTTTCTCCTGTCTCCACAGATTGCCATCTATCCCATATTACAGAGCAGCTAGGTTCTGATCTGCTTGTTCTAGATATTGCATGGGCATCCTACAACCTTTGTCAACTTGTGGTTTCACCATCTTTCAACAATGTTCCATAGAGGTTCACGATAGAGGCATGTCCACAGCCAACCACATTCGCTGCTTCTGAGATGCACTTGCCCAGGCACCAGGCAAAACCATCTGCTCTTTGGCAAAGTTATTTATGCCATTTTTTCACATACTGTCACTAGAACGATAACCACAAATTTCTGGTTGTATAGTTTCATTACTACATGACATAACCACAATGCCACTGGGTAGCAAACACTCCTCTTACGGAAGTGGGTATAATGATTTGGATCAACAGTGTATCTTCACAAAAAAGGGTATTTTGGTAAATTGTTTAGTAATTCAATTTTTCTTCTTTTTTAAATTTTATGTCAATACACCATAGCCAGTTCAAGTGCCGTATTTCTTGTGAAAAATTTTTTGTATTACTAAGCTCTGTACATAATTCTGAGTTAATGAAGATTAATTTTATGCATCAAATCTTTTAATTATTTGTCTGTTTTTAAATATCATGCAACTACTGTACAAACATCAGATTGTAATTCCAATTTTTTTGTAGAAACATAAGGACAGTTTAAAGAGCTCAGTGTGATTTCTAGGTTATGAATTTAATCCAAATGCATAATTTTTATTGTAATAAATTAATTTATCAAATGTACTTTCTTTCTAATTGCTTTGTTTTAATTTGATTTTTTAGTTGTCTTTTATCTCCTTTAAACATGATTTCATAGTGTGTATTTTCCTTAATTTCTCTGAGTAAATGTGAGGTTTTCAGAAATCTTTACCAATGCTTTGCTTTATACTTAATAATGTTTGTTTTTGGTCAGTTTTTTTCGATTTACTACCAATTTCTTATTGGTGTAAGGTATTTTGCTTATTAAGTTTTGTCATACTTTTAATAACTTGAGACAGTTGTTTTTAAGTGATAGGCCTTTTTGAGTTTTGCAACACTTTAAGCTGTGTGGCTTTTTACCGAAATGAGAATGTATTTGTCATTATGGTTCTTGCAACATAATAGTGTGCTGCGATATGGGCTATAATACTGCTGTGGCTTTTAAATATTTAGGGAATGCTGATCTAGTTGCAGTTTGTGGGCTCCCATTCTTCACACACTTGATGAGATGTATTGGTTGTGACTTGGAATGAAATTGCATTGATTTTAAATTGTGTCATTCTCCTTATAGTAATGTTGTTACACTGTTCTGTCTAGCTACTTAGTTACATATTTCTACTACAGTTCCTGTTCGTACTGCGCTCTTTGTGGATGGTCTACTATAATCATAACGGAAAATATTTTGTTCTCTCAGTAACGCTTGCTGGGACAAAAATCATTACTATTATTATTCAAGTAAGAACAGAGCTCTGAATTCACAAACTTACAATACTGCTACTCTCATGAAGCTTAAATCCTGACTCGAAACTGTCCTATTTTAATAGTCTCATCACTGAAAATAAGCTTGTGTTGATTCTGAAGATTCTGTACAGAAATTAAGTAAAGTAACCCACAATGATATGTTAAAATCGGATATCAAATGACAAAGGGAATGAGAGATATTGACAATAGTACATTATTTTGACAAAGTGCCATTAATTGTTATAATGTGGTATTTATATGATAACACCAAAACATATGTCATTATTAGTAACTGTTTATTACTGCCATCATCATATGATGATGTTCCTGACCACTTTTAGACGTTTTGTACTGAAATATATCTGGTAAATGCCATAAAGGCTGCAAGGACTATCTTCACATTATCACCATTGCTCTGCCCCCAGTAGCTGAGTGGTCAGCGCAAAAGACTGTCAATCCTAAGGGCCCGAGTTCGCTTCCCGGCTGGGTCAGAGATTTTCCCCCCTCAGGGGTTGGGTGTTGTGTTGTCCTAATCATCATCATTTCATCCCCATCGACGTGCAAGTCGCTGAAGTGACGTCAAATCGAAAGACTTGCACCAGGTGACCAGTCTACCTGACAGGAGGCTCTAGTCACACCCCATTATATTACCATTCACTTCAAGCTAATATGGGTGGCATTGGCCATCAAAAAGTTCTAAGGAAAATCAGTTGATACGATAATTGTTACCTTCCACTCCTGTCCAAAATGGTTCTTTTCAAAACCTATACCGTTAGACATCTGTCAAAAGACTAACATTAGTGTTCACTTGAGGCCAAACTGAATCATAAATAAAGAATGTATGATTCTAAATATTGTTATAAGAAGAATTAGAGTACTTTTTGTTTGAAATTACTTGAGTGAATGAATGGAGGTTGTTGGAAGACGATACAGCTTTCATATAATGCAAAAAAAGCTACTTTTCACTAAAACATAAAATTGTGGAAATAGTTTGCAGGTTGATGCTACTTATTTGGATTTGTGTGTGTAAGTATTTGTGCTAATTAAATTTTTTATTGTTTAAGTTTAATGTGGCTACGTTTACTAAGGGGAAGTTAACTAGTGTGCCACATGTGACTGCAGGTGTAACTCTCTTACATTTATACCCTTAAATATGTACAAGTTGTAGGTATGCAGTTGCACATCGACATAGTTTCATATCTTAGGTTACAGTGTATGGCACATGAGATAGATGTATGTAATTCATACATTGTCTCATGAAGAACAGATTGAGACACACCAGTATCCGCCTGTGGTGGTTGCATTAGTTAACTCTATTCAGTTATACTCAGGTTAGTTGATTTTCAACAAATATTGCCTTATGGCATGTTATGGGACATTTCGTAAGTATTTGCATTGCTACGAATAATTATGAGTAGACTGATCCTTTCACATCAGAAGTATTAGATACATTAAGTCAGTGGTCGTTTTTGGGCCAGTGTTGACTATAATATCCATGAATATTGACGGAATACCTCTCTGCAAGCAACAACTCTTGCAAGATGTGCCACACTAAGCACTGTGATATTTTGTGTGTTCAAGAAATACACACAAACAACAAGCAGAGACGTCCTTCAGTTCCTGGAATAAAACTGGTTGCTGAAACACAACATGCACGGTATGGGAGCGCCATCCGTATAAGACCTGACCTTTAAGTCTGTAGTGTTCGTCAGTCAGAGGATAGCAATATTGAAATTATTATTGTTAAGTAACAGTAGAGTCACATCAGCATATAAACCTCCAGCAACAGATTTTTTCTTCGCCCCTACTGAACATTTTATTACAGGGAAAGCTTCTATTGTGGTATGTGATTTGAACATTCACAGCCATGTTTGGGGGGTACACTCAAGAGGACCAAAATGGTGAGGCTGTCCTCCTGTGGGCTGAAACTTTCCATCTCTCACAACTTCACGACAGCAAACTACCTCATTCTTTCTTCAGTGGACGCTGGCTATAATCCATATCTGCTTTTTGTTAGTGAAAGTATTTTTCGTACCTGCACTAAATCCGTCTGTAAGCCCATACCGAATACACATCGACGTATTGTGTGTCAAGTTCTCCCACAAGTAAGCCCTCAAGAAATCACTTTCAGATGAAGGTACAACTTCAAAACGGCTGATTGGCAGAAATTATCAAAGTTATTAAATGAGAAAATGGTAACTATAGCTCCTGTAATAGATCAATATAAAAATTTTGTTACCGTCGTTAATGCCTCCTCCTGAGCATCAATTCTAAGGTGATGCAGAATGAACTACAGTATATCAAGGGTATAACACCTGAAATGACCACTCTTGTTTAAGAGTACTACAGAAAGTTTGAAGAAGATCCTTTTAGTGCAGCCACATCAATTCCTGCACAGAATGCTCTCTCTTCAATATCTGAGGCAAACAGAGAAGAATGGATACAATTAATGGCAGACTGTGACATGAGAAAAAGTAGTCAAAAGGCCTGGAGGCTATTACATCGCCTGAGTAATGATAACACTCAGGTCAACACATATTTTAATATTAAACCAGACCAAATTGCTCAACAACTCCCTATTAATGGCAGATCAACTAAATCCAGAAATATAGAGAGGAAACAATTATTCAGGCAAACAGACCAAGAGAATAGTATCGTATTCCTTATTTATCTGTTGAAGAATTGAAATCAGCCCTGAATAAATGTAGATAGGGAAAAGCAGCATGAGTGGATGACATTAGAGCTGAACAACTCAAGAATTTTGGTTCCGCTAAAATGCTTTGGTTACTGCAATTTATGGGCAACTGTATTCGAGAGTGCAAGATCGCTAAAGTACGGCGAAAAATCAAGAGTAATTGCCATACCGAAACATGGCAAGGATAGGAAAGATACCAAAAATTATAGACCAGTCTCTTTACTCTGTCACCTCCACAAAATACTGAAGAGGCTCATTCTTCAGAGAATGATTAAAAAGGCGGAGCCTCTTGTAATACCACAGCAAACAGCTTTCAGAGAAGGGAAGAGCTGCACATCTCAGATATTAAACTTAACACAACATATCGAAGATGAATATGAGAAATGACACATTACAGGTGCTGTATTTATCTGTCTAGCCACAGCTTGTGATGCGATCATCCATTGGCTCCTTCTGAATAAAGTTTATGACATAACTAAAGACTTCACATGCAGGTGCAATATTAGAAACCTTCCCCAGAATTCCAGGTTTTACTGTGGAATTTTAGGGTAAGAAAAGTAGGTGGAGAACTCAGAAAAATGGGCTGCCACAAGGCAATGTGCTTGCACTGCTATTATTCAACATCTATACCAACGATCAACCTATCCCTGAAGGAGCTCGAAGCTTTATTTATGCTGATGACTGCACTATCACTACTCAGGCTGACTGTTTTGAGACCGTTGAAGATGCGCCATCAAAATCTTTGGAAGAATTCGCTGTTTACTATTATGGGAATTACTTGATACCTAATCCTGCCAAGACTCGTATCTGCGCTTTACACCTCAAGAATAAACAGGCAAATTGATCCTTAAAAATATCCTGGGGAGGTATCGTACTCGAACGTAATCCTACTCCCAAATATCTTTTAGTAACACTGGATCGCGCGTTAACATATAAAAAGCATTGCCTAAACACCAAACAGAAAGTGGCAGCCAGAAATAAAACAGTGCGACAATTGACACATACGTCATGTGTGCTAATCCATGCACTGTGAGCTCAAGTGCGCCTGCTCTATGTTGTTCCACTGCTGAATATGCATGTTCAGTATGGTACAAGTCCAGTCATGCCAGGAACGCAGATGAGGCTCTAAATGAGTCTTGCCAGATTATCACGGGTTGCTTAAGACCTATTCCTGTGGACAAACTCCATTGGCTCGCTGGCAAAGATCCTCCTGAAATGAGATGTCAGGTAGCTGCTAGATATGAGAAAAGTAAGGCCACAACGAAGAACGCCCATCCACTATATGAGGCAGAAATCAAGAGCGAGCTTCTTGACAACTACTGAGGCTCTCATCGAGAATCCATATGTGGCAAGGATCTCGTGATGGCGGGAGAAATGTCGGTATTTGGGAGAATGGATCGCTCCAAAGGAAGAACTTCCTCCTGGGTATTCGGAGAAGTGGTCGATATGGAGGTCTCTCAATAGATTACGGTCAAACACAACGAGATGCAAGACCAATCTGCTGTGTTCCTCATCACCAACCACCTGCACCATGCAAGACCTTATGAGAGATACACCAAATGCACTTGAAGTGTCCAATTTCTTGTCCTCTTTTGTGTATAATTATGTCAACACTTATATATATATATTTGACATTTTGGTACTTTGGAAATGACAAATAAATAAATAAGTAATGTAATAAAATTAACAGTAAGAAAAACTGTATCATTTGTTTTTAATGTCTAGAGAAAAGAAGATTATTCATATGTTAGTGGAGGAAACATGACAAGACAGCTTTTGGTACAGTGATATTAGCAACAAAATAAACCCAGCACTGCATCCTTTTTATGGTTAACTAGCTGGAATGCCACAAGTATAGCATTAACTCTCATCATTTTGCAGGTACGAAGATGCACAACCTACTTAATAGAAACACACTTTGATATTCCTTCTGACAAGAACAGGGAAAGTAAGGATATGGTGGAAAATATTAGTACTCAGTGTATGAAAATTTAGCTAACACTTAAAGGATGATTGATAGTAGCAACTTAGAGTTGTGCTTAAACAAAAAGAGAAACTAATGAAATCCTAGCATGAAACTGCATCAGCATCATTTTTGGGAATATAGGAGCTGCTGCAGTGCAGAACACCAGGTGGATTGTGGGCAAGATAGAGCTGATGGTTGCGTGATTGTTTGATGGCCAATTAAGAGTCATGAATATAGTCAGAGAAGTCAGCAGTTACTGCAGTGCTAGTTTATATTGGGCCCTCCAGGAAAGATGAAGTTGCCAGTCTCGATAGCAACAGGGATGGGTTGCCTGCTCTGTGACAGAGATAAAACACAAGTGAGGCTGTTGTAGATGGCACAAACCATGTTTGCTTTAGCACAAGTAAATAAAAAAAGACTCACAAGCATATCGGACTAAATCAACTTCACTGTACTAGCATATGCACCGAGCTATGATTGAGCACAGAAGGTAGAAGTGTAACGAAAAAAGAAAAGACAAAAATTATTAATATCTAGGGATCCTTGTTTGGACTAGCACACCAAGTTGTACGTTCTTAACCTTTCACCCTTTTGAATAGGCCAGGGTGTAGGTGAAGGGATATTGTTAGGGACATAAAATTACAGGGCAGCAGAATTTGTTCAGATCTGAGGTCGTTTTATATTGCAGTAACGGAATAAAAAAAAACTATCCATAAGAAAAGGTTTGCTGGCCATTAGGTGACCCAGGGTAGTTGTTGTCATATTCCATATCTGGTAGAACTGGTGAAGTGACATGCTCAGAAAAAGAAAATATTGGAAACACTTCGACAATCATAATGAAAGGAGTCTTCAGAAATACTGTAGTAATAATAACAACGCTAAAGGGCTGTGTTGATACTGAGGATAAATGTGGTAAGAAATAATTATTTTAACTGTGTGAATCAAAATTTATTAGAAGTACAAAGTGCCAATACATTTACCATGAGTAGACTGATACTGTGCAAAAATTAGAATATATTTAAAAATGGTAGTAATTAGAAAATTTATTAGCCAGTTGTTAGTCCACAAGAGAATGAAATCAAAGAAGAAAATACAGTAAAGGGGACGAATTCAGAAACAAATGTGTACAGTCAATATGAGAATTTCACTCTGCAGCGGAGTGTGCGCTGATATGAAACTTCCTGGCAGATTAAAACTGTGTGCCCGACCGAGACTCGAACTCGGGACCTTTGCCTTTCGCGGGCAAGTGCTCTACCATCTGAGCTACCGAAGCACGACTCACGCCCGGTACTCACAGCTTTACTTCTGCCAGCTCTTCGCAGAAGAGCTTCTGTAAAGTTTGGAAGGTATGAGACGAGATACTGGCAGAAGTAAAGCTGTGAGTACTAGGCGTGAGTCGTGCTTCAGTAGCTCAGATGGTAGAGCACTTGCCCGCGAAAGGCAAAGGTCCCGAGTTCGAGTCTCGGTCGGGCACACAGTTTTAATCTGCCAGGAAGTTTCATATCAGCGCACACTCCGCTGCAGAGTGAAAATCTCATTCTGGAAACATCCCCCAGGCTGTGGCTAAGCCATGTCTCCGCTATATCCTTTCTTTCAGGAGTGCTAGTTCTGCATGGTTCGCAGAAGAGCTTCTGTAAAGTTTGGAAGGTAGGAGACGAGATACTGGCAGAAGTAAAGCTGTGAGTACCGGGCGTGAGTCGTGCTTCGGTAGCTCAGATGGTAGAGCACTTGCCCACGAAAGGCAAAGGTCCCGAGTTCGAGTCTCGGTCGGGCACACAGTTTTAATCTGCCAGGAAGTTTCAAATGTGTACAGTGTTTTAGAAACTAGTATTCCATATTTTGAGAGGCAGTAGTATATATCATAACAAGAAAAACTGCGTAGGAGACATGGGCTCTAAAATACTTACTGTACCTTAAGGGGAGATATAATGGAAAATGTAAACATTTATTTAAAAAATCATTACAGCCATATTTATTAATGTACAAATCTAAAATCTTGCATGTGTAAAAAAAAGGAGCTGTGTTATAACGGAAAAGTATTATAAAATATGCAGGTATATTATTTTGCCAGAAATTTGAATGGTTATAATAACGTGAGAAACCTAAAACAGAGAAAATGAGGTTCAAAAATTTTCTGCTCATACTTCTACATACTTCTACATACTTTTCTGCTCATACTTCTACATACTTCTCAGTTTTAAAATCGTCCATTCTGAAAGATCCTCCAGATTTCTCTTATCTCTTTACATTTCCCTGGCACATATTTGCAGGTCAGACATTGATCCACTAGCCTTCTTGACCCAGCTCTCGTCGATGGTGTAAAAAACTTTTGTTTTAAACACATCAGGATCTATACCAGCTGTATTCATCACTTCAGTTCTGCCATTATTTCCGTTGCTGTAACATCAAACTGCATCATAGACACCTACTTTGAGTACATCAAGTCCACAGAATGTCTCTGAAGTTTCTGGTTACATCAGGAGATGAGTTTGGAAGGCAGTAGAGGATCCAATTACCACTTCATGTCCACCACTGATACAGAGTCTTGCCCAATCAGTCTCTCATCCGGCTTCAGTTTCTATCTCAATGGATTTCAGTTTTTGTGTACTGTGACAAATACATTGCTTACATTTCCCATTAGCCTATCCTTTCGATGTACACTTAAATTTTCCCCCAAAACCTCATTGCTATCAATTTCAGGCTTCAAATGGCTTTCAGTATTATGGAGGCTTAATTGCTTTTCACGAGTGCTTTGAATTCTGGCACTTTGTTGCGAATGCTTCAGCAGTTAACCACTAGGATTTTAATGCTCTCACCTGTGGGAGGTATTTGTTTCGATCTTACACTGATACTACTTCTGGATTTACTACAACTCTTGTTCCCAGGATTGCATAGTAGGTCGCCTAGTCTAAAAAAACATTTGTTTGCTCCCACATACAATCAGGTACCTGGACAGCAGCCTCTGATGTGTAGTGCACACCTGACCCATCTAGAGGCACCCTACAGTTCTCGACAAAATGGCGCAAGTCCAGGAAGTAGCAGTCTAGCTAGTCACAGAGCTTTCGAAGTCTCTGGTTCAGTGCTTCCACTCAGTGCAGAA
The DNA here is from genome assembly GCF_023898315.1 of Schistocerca nitens. Taxonomy (NCBI): domain Eukaryota; kingdom Metazoa; phylum Arthropoda; class Insecta; order Orthoptera; family Acrididae; genus Schistocerca; species Schistocerca nitens. Next base: position 71,211,623 of record NC_064624.1, read on the forward strand.
CCAATGATCCACAATAAGTTCTGGAGACAATGCTGCAAATTGTGAGCTCTGCTGAAACTGTACACAAGGCTGGTCTTCTCAGCCTTCTCTATCAGTTGCTGGAATGATCCCAGTATGACCTCAGAGCCCAGATAACAGGCTTCATTTATTCCAACATGGTTGCTTGCAGTTGCTTGCACCTCATTCCCTCAATGGCTGTTGCAATAGCGTCTTCAACATGTTGAATGAGGCCTCGAGACATACACACAGGGTGCACCTCATGCCCTTTCCTGTCCCTTGCTGCCATTTCCCTAAGGGGAACCATCATTCCCTGTACAATAGAACCGCCAACAGTTAATACACCTCTGCCTTTTTGCGTTTGCCTTCTACTGACACTGGACAAAACAGGTTTCCCAAAAACAGGTGAAGTGAGTCCCACTGGCTTAGTTTCAGTTTCAATTTCAGTGAATGACAGCACCTAGAAATTGATATTTAGGGTATCAGTTCAGCACCCTAAGCCTCCATGGTCCCCGTTGACACTGTGGAGGATGCCTGGATCTACCACTGAAACGCCAGTTACAGTCTAGTGCACGAGTAATGAGAGATTCCGTACTCTCTTCAGAGGAGACAGGGTCCACAGGAGAGGACAGTACCTGAGGCACCATTGATACTGGTACCACAGGTACATGACTCTCGGGAACTCTTCACCACACTGATTCGCCGCAGCTGACAGTCCTTTGACAGTAGTGAAGGCGATTTCCAGCTGCCTACAAAAGTCAACCAGCTCATCCCATTTTTGAGAACTGCATTCACTCCAGGGCTCAATTTTGGCTGGCGCAGTGTATTGCAGGAAAGTGAACAAATAACTTCAAATTAAGCCTGCTGGTTGTCTTTTATGTCCATTGAGCTAAAAAGCTACGAATTCCCGTAAGAACTGAAGCAAATATAGACAGCGATATTTTTATTAGGACGAGAGTAAACTTTTTAAGGTTAGTTATAGCTACTTGGAAATTTGAAAATGGAGTTAATTTATGAAAAATGAAGGTAATATTCACGTTCTTTAATGGAAAATTATATGTCTGCTACAGTACCTAAATCACAAACTTTGATTTACAACAAGTAAGATTATTCACAGGACAAGTAGCTTCTGAAAATTCTCAAAGATGCGCATTTGTTTGCGTCGTTATACGGTGAAATTTGGGGTGATCTACTCTCTGGCAGTAACTGTGAATAACAAACATTGATTTTCTACGAAATAAGTTATACAAAAACACTCGCACAGGTAACTTGCGAAAATATAGTTTTGTAAGCGACTGAAATTTCTCATAAGTATTTCTCAAGTAATTATACAATGCAATTAGAGAAAGATTGTTTTCAAAAGGATAGGCCTACTCTTCTCAAAATTCTTATAAGAGCAAAATTGAGTTTAAGCCTAGAATTAACAATAACAGTAGGCGTTCATTGTGACACTCGCGAATGTGTTAATACAAGCAATAATAGATTATGCTTAACTGACGTGATTAGTAAAATATGTGAATCTAGAATTTCAACTCGGCACTTCAATCTCACACAAAGGAAAATTCCGAAGTCTACTTTTACATATAAACAAACATGCTAACTGCACAGGTTTTTAAGTTATCTGTTTCTGTGCCAACTTCTACCCTAGCGTGCTACAGAAGAACACTGCAGCATGTGCTAATCAGTATAAATATAGAAAAATGTGCAGCACCAACAAAGCACATCTTCTGCTTCTTCCAGATAGCTAGATATCTGGAAGTGCAATATGAGTCAGGAGTTTCAAGACCAGCACAGAGGAGAAAACCTCTGGTGTGTGTGTGTGTGTGTGTGTGTGTGTGTGTGTGTGTGTAATTGCACATGAATATGGACAAATATTTATGAAGCAATTTTCATTAATCATTTGAAGTTTGACTTCACTGGTCTGTGTGAGATACCAATGTAAGATATAGTTTTATCTTATGATCATAAAATTCATTATACTCATCTTAACATGTGTAACACAATTCGTTAATTTTTTTACTATTAAAAACATTCTTGATCACGATTTATTTATTAAGGAGACCGGTTTCGACCACTACTGTGGTCATCTTCAGACCTACAAGTTGCATACAATGCTTTAATTAGAGGGCTACATACATTAAAGAAAATACAGAAAGTTATAAAGCTGTAAAACGATGAATTACCTTGGAGTAGGAACCTGTTTCTGTTGGAGAATGACTACTGGAGAAACCAATGCACGTACTACTATATACAATGGAGGCATCGTTTTATAACTTTACATATTCTCTTTAATGTATGTAGCCCTGTAATTAAAGCTTTGTATACAACTTGTACGTCTGAAGATGTCCACAATAGTGGTCGAAACTGGTCACCTTGATAAATAAATCGTGATCAAGACTGTTTTTAATAGTAAATATTTGTAAGACATTGATCACTGCCTCTCCCATAATGTATTCAAAAGTAATTAATTTATTGCCAAGTCAGCTATTGGGAGATTGCAAGAAGTTTAGAGGGTTATGCACTAAAATTATGATACTTAATTCCAAAATTTCTTTTAACAAACAATGTGTAATGAATAATGTTATTCCTAATAATGTAACAATTAGTTTTAATACCAGATGAAACATCGAAAAATTTTTATGACAGAAGAGTAGCATTTTATGGATTAGATCTGAAATTAAACATGCATATAAGGAATAAGATGCATGAAATCCTGAAATGTACAATTTACATTTAGAAATTAGCAGTCAGTAGTCACCATTAATATTTTCACAGTTACTTAACTTTACAGATGACAAAATTAATGGAGTACAAGAAATTATTCTTAATAAGCATAATAAGAAAATTGCAGCCCTTGTTAGTCACCAAAATGTGTGTTCATAAGATGTTTCACCAAATGTACATAACTTTTATCCTAGAGTAAGCAATCTAACCAAAATTACTTTTACTCCTGCAGAGACAACACTTTTAAACAAAGGCCTAAAATATAATTTAGCCCCACAATTGAGCAATGCAAATATTAAACTTGTGATTGCTGACATAAAGGTTGCTGCAAAACATGCACAATTTAGTTGGTCTGAAATATGTGACATTGCACATAAAACTAAAAATGTCATTACTAATGAAAAAACTAAAAATAAACATAATAATGAATTAAAATTTGTAAAACAAATCAATCAGAAGTTAATAACTAATAAAGCTATTGCAATCAGGGCAGATAAAGGGAATACTCTTGTCATTGTCAGTGAAGATGATTATGTTTTTAAGACTTTACAGTTTCTTGACGCTAATGGAATAACTGAGGTTATTAAAGACCCGACTTCAAGATTTCAAACAAATATTAAAAAGCTGATTGATGATAGTGACTCTTTACTTTCAGCTAAAGATAAAATAACACTTAAAGTTATGAACCCCACCTTACCTAAGTTGAGATCACAAATCAAATTACACAAACCAAATTTACCAATTCATCCACTTGTTAATAATACCAGTAGTCCCTCTTATAACCTGAACAAAAAGCTTAATCAAATCAGAAATAACAAATAAAATTATATGCTACAAAACATGCGTTGACGATACATTGCTATTATATAACCGTTCTAAGGAAGAAATTCATGCTTTCGCTAACAACTTAAATACTTTACACTCAAAACTTGTATTTACAGTAGAACACGAAAGTAACAATAGTATTAATTTACTGGACTTCACAATTACAAACAAGAATGGAAAACATAATATTTCTATTTATAGAAAACCCACATCAACCGACATAACAATAAATGCTACATCATGCCATCCATTATGATACAAAATGGCATTTTTTAAAACTATAATACATAGGATACTGAAATACCTCTTCAACCTGATGCAATCCAGGAGGAAATTGATACATTAAGACAGATAGCAGTTGCTAACAATTATAATTCACGTCAGGTTGATCTGTTATATCAAAAATTACAAGAAACAAATGATGCTGTTATAAATTCCAAGAAGAGATTTACAAAAATGACATACATCGGACCTATTTCATATAAAATAAATAAATTATTTCAGAACACAAGCGTGACAATAGCATTTAAAACTAATAACTCCCTGCAGATGAAACTGAAACACACAATTGGGGACTCAAATATATACCAAAAGTCTGGCGTTTACAAGATAATATGTAATGATTGTGAGAAACAGTATATTGGCCAAACTGGCCATAACTTTCTAACACGTTTCAAAGAACATACTACTGGTACTGCACGTACCAAATCAATATTTGCCCGACATCTTGATGGATACAATCATTCTGAGGGTTGCATTTCTAACAATTTGCAAATATTACATACTGTGCCAAAAGGACCACTGCTAAATACTTTAGAAGAAATTGAAATCTTTCCACTTCACAAAAGTAATCCATCATCATCATCATCATCATCATCATTTAAGACTGATTGTGCCTTTCAGCGTTCAGTCTGGAGCATAGCCCCCCTTATAAAATTCCTCCATGATCCCCTATTCAGTGCTAACATTGGTGCCTCTTCTGAAGTTAAACCTATTACTTCAAAATCATTCTTAACCGAATCCAGGTACCTTCTCCTTGGTCTGCCCCGACTCCTCCTACCCTCTACTGCTGAACCCATGAGTCTCTTGGGTAACCTTGCTTCTCCCATGCGTGTAACATGACCCCACCATCTAAGCCTGTTCGCCCTGACTGCTACATCTATAGAGTTCATTCCCAGTTTTTCTTTGATTTCCTCATTGTGGACACCCTCCTGCCATTGTTCCCATCTACTAGTACCTGCAATCATCCTAGCTACTTTCATATCCGTAACCTCAACATTATTGATAAGGTAACCTGAATCCACCCAGCTTTCGCTCCCATACAACAAAGTTGGTCGAAAGATTGAACGGTGCACAGATAACTTAGTCTTGGTACTGACTTCCTTCTTGCAGAAGAGAGTAGATCGTAGCTGAGCGCTCACTGCATTAGCCTTGCTACACCTCACTTCCAGTTCTTTCACTATGTTGCCATCCTGTGAGAATATGCATCCTAAGTACTTGGAACCGTCCACCTGTTCTAACTTTGTTCCTCCTATTTGGCACTCAATCCGTTTATATTTCTTTCCCACTGACATTACTTTCGTTTTGGAGATGCTAATCTTCATACCATAGTCCTTACATTTCTGATCTAGCTCTGAAATATTACTCTGCAAACTTTCAATCGAATTTGCCATCACAACTAAGTCATCCGCATATACAAGACTGCTTATTTTGTGTTCACATATCTTAATCTCACCCAGCCAGTCTATTGTTTTCAACATATGATCCATAAATAATATGAACAACAGTGGAGACAGGTTGCAGCCTTGTCTTACCCCTGAAACTACTCTGAACCATGAACTCAGTTTACCGTCAACTCTAACTGCTGCCTGACTATCCATGTAAAGACCTTTAATTGCTTGCAAAAGTTTGCCTCCTATTCCATAATCTCGTAGAACAGACAATAACGTCCTCCTAGGAACCCGGTCATATGCCTTTTCTAGATCTATAAAGCATAGATACAATTCCCTGTTCCACTCATAACACTTCTCTATTATTTGTCTTAAGCTAAAGATCTGGTCCTGACAACCTCTAAGAGGCCTAAACCCACACTGATTTTCATCCAATTGCTCTTCAACCAATACTCGCACATTCCTTTCAACAATACCTGAGAAGATTTTACCCACAACGCTGATTAAAGAGATACCTCTGTAGTTGTTACAATCTTTTCTGTTTCCATGTTTAAAGATTGGTGTGATTACTGCTTTTGTCCAGTCTGATGGAACCTGTCCCGACTCCCAGGCCATTTCAATTATCCTGTGTAGCCATTTAAGACCTGACATTCCACGGTATTTGATGAGTTCCGACTTAATTTCATCCACCCCAGCTGCTTTATTGCATTGCAATCTATTGACCATGTTCTCCACTTCCTCAAACGTGATCCTATTTCCATCATCATTCCTATCCCATTCTACCTCAAAATCTGAAACATTACTGATCGTATTTTCACCTACATTGAGCAACTCTTCAAAATATTCCCTCCATCTGCCCAAGGCATCCACAGGATTCACCAGCTGTTTTCCTGACCTGTCCAAAATACTTGTCATTTCCTTCTTACCTCCCTTTCGAAGACTGCTAATTACACTCCAGAATGGTTTTCCAGCAGCTTGACCCAATGTCTCCAACCTGTTTCCAAAGTCTTCCCAAGATTTCTTCTTGGATGCTGCAATTATCTGTTTGGCTTTGTTTCTTTCTTCAACATAACTTTCTCTGTCTACCTGAGTTCTAGTATGTAGCCATTTTTTATACGCCTTCTTTTTCCTTTTACAGGCTGCCTTGACTGTGTCATTCCACCAAGCTGTTTGCTTCCTCCTACTTTTACACACTACTGTTCCAAGACATTCTTTAGCCACTTCTAGTACTGTGTCCCTGTACCTTGTCCATTCCTTTTCCAATGACTGTAATTGACTACATTCAACTAACTGGTACCTTTCTGAGATCGCTGTTATGTACTTGTGCCTGATTTCCTTATCCTGAAGTTTCTCCACTCTTATCCTCCTACATATGGACCTGACCTCCTGCACTTTCGGCCTCACAATCCCCATTTCACTACAGATTAAATAATGATCAGTGTAAAGTAATCCATTATCTGTTTTAAACGAACAACTTCAGTTCAAAGACAAACATATCTTTGAGCTTTTCGATGATCTGCCTTTAGTCTGTTTACCCTTCTATCCTTCGTTTTTTAAGATTATTAAGACTTTTAGGAAATATTTTATCTTTACATTGTAATTTTATTTCACCAAACATTATTTTATTACTGACGATCTGTTTTAGCATTTTTGCTTGTATGCTTTTAGACTGTATATTGCTAATTCACATCCTTTTATTTTTTGCACTATGGCTCATAATATTATAATTTTAAATTCCTTCCATTTTCATTATTTTTATTTGTTTATAAGACTGGCATATAACTTAAGGAATAGCAATGCCTTTTAAAAATTGTCACATGTAAATTACATACCAACTTCATTGACAATATTTCATATATATGGACAACAACTTCGTATCGTATTTGTGCAGCATGTAGTATACATGTCAGCTAAAGATTATTGCAGCCTTCTCATTGAAAATCGTTTCAATAAAGACATGTTGCTGCTCAATAATACAACGTTTGACGTGACAGTCTTCACCATTCCACTTTCGCAACAACTTCGTTGGAAAGAAGCCTGCTGCCACATCTTTGCACTGGCATTTGTCCTCACCATGGCAACCACTAGCTCGCCTATCGACTTTACAACAACTTCAGTGGAAAGAAGCCTGCTACCTCGTCTTTGGAACGGCGTCCAACTTCACCATGGCAACCAGTGGTTCCAAATGGTTCACTAACAGGCCTTGAGATGGCAACCCATGTACTGCCAAACCGAAGTTCATTTTACCTACATGTTTAAATATTTTTAACGCTTCTTAATTGACAATAGCTGTTTAATAAGCTAAGTTTAGTGTGTATTTGTTTTTAATACTTGACAATATTCTTTTCATAAAGAAATTTTAAATTGTATTTCCACTTATAACTCATTGGTTAGTAATGACATCATGCCGTCAGAAGGGGGCGGAGCCTCCATTATATGTAGTAAGACGTGCACTGGTTTCTCCAATAGTGATTCTCCAACAGAAAGAGTTTCCTTCTCAATGGTAAGTCATGGTTTTATAGCTTTATAACGTTATGTATTTTTTTAATGTATGTAGCCCTCTAATTAAAGATTTGTATACAACTTGTAGGTCTGAAGATGACCACAGTAGTGGTCGAAATCGGTCACCTTGTTAAATAAATCGTGATCAAGACTGTTTTTAACAGTGAATATTTGTATGACATTGATCACTGCCTCTACCATAATGTATTCAAAAGTAAATAGTTCGTTAAGATTTTAAAAACTAACATTATTGTCATCAGTGTCATCATCGTCATAAATCTCTTATGGCAACATAAAACTTTCAGTGCACGTCCCATTCCTCCCAATCCACAATACTCGCTGTAAGAGTGACAAGAAACAGTGCGTAAATAATATATTTTCAACTCTGTCATGCTGCTGATTATCAGGTGTGCAATACTACTTTAGAATTGGCCCACTTACTGTCAAATGCATTTAGACTCAATGTACACTACTGGCCATTAAAATTTCTACACCATGAAGATTACGTGCTACAGACGCGAAATTTAACCGACAGGAAGAAGATGCTGTGATATGCAAATGATTAGCTTTTCAGAGCGTTCACACAAGGTTGGCGCTGGTAGCGAAACCTGCAACGTGCTGACATGAGGAAAGTTTCCAACCGATTTCTCATACACAAACAGCAGTTGAGCGAGTCTGTCTGCTGAAACGTTGTTGTGATGCCTCGTGTAAGGAGGAGAAATGCGTACCATCACGTTTCCGACTGTGATAAAGGTCGGATTGTAGCCTACCGCGATTGCAGTTTATCGTATCGCGACATTGCTGCTCGCGTTGGTTGAGATCCAATGACTGTTAGTAGAATATGGATCGGTGGGTTCAGGAGGGTAATACCGAACGCTGTGCTGGATCCCAACGGCCTCGTATCAGTAGCAGTCAAGATGACAGGCATCTTATCCACTTGACTGTAACGGATCGTGCAGCCACGTCTCGATCCCTGAGTCAACAGATGGGGACGTTTGCAAGACAGAAACCATCTGCACGAACAGTTCGACGACGTTTGCAGCAGCATGGACTATCAGCTCAGAGACCTTGGCTGCGGTTACCCATGACGCTGCATCACAGACAGGAGTGCCTGCGATGGTGTACTCAACGATGAACCTGGGTACACGTTTGGCAAAACGTCATTTTTTCGGATGAATCCAGGTTCTGTTTACAGCATCATGATGGTCGCATCTGTGTTTGGCGACATCGTGATGAACGCACATTGGAAGTGTCTATTCGTCATTGCCATACTCACGTATCACCCAGCGTGATGATATGGGGTGCCATTGGTTACACATCTCGGTCACCTCTTGTTCGCATTGACGGCACTTTGAACAGTGGACGTTACATTTCAGATGTGTTACGACCCGTGGCTCTACCCTTGATTCGATCCCTGCGAAACCCTACATTTCAGCAGGATAATACACGACCGAATGTTTTAGGTCCTGTACGGGCCTTTCTGGATACAGAAAATGTTCGACTGCTGCCCCGGCCAGCACATTCTCCAGATCTCTCACCAATTGAAAACGTCTGTTCAATGATGGCCGAGCAGCTGGCTCGTCACAATACGCCAGTCACTACTCTTGATGAACTGTGGTATTGTGTTGAAGCTTAATGGGCAGCCATCCAAGCTCTGTTTGACTCAATGCCCAGGCGTATCAAGGCCGTTATTACGGCCAGAGATGGTTGTTCTGGCTACTGATTTCTCAGGATCTATGCACCCAAACTGCGTGAAAATGTAATCACATGTCAGTTCTAGTATAATATAATTGTCCAATGAATACCCGTTTATCATCTGCATTTCTTCTTGGTGTAGCAATTTTAATGGCCAGTAGTGTAATTGGGCCGTGGCTGGTTCGTCTTATGCCTTGCATTAAACCTTGGTTGCTATTCTGTGCTCAGTGTCGTGCAGTTATCACGAGCATGCTGCTATCCTCTCTCTCTGCAAGTGGCAGCAGCAGCGTGTATCGATATTTACATCCTTGTAGTATCTTTGGCCTCACGCTTATAGTTTAAGGCTGTTCCATGCGGGCCATTGGTTGGTTTGCGTGGAGCAGCAAGGAAGTCTCTGTGGCGCGTTTCTGGCCGGGCCTGCTGGTGCAGTCTACATGCAGTGTGAATGTGATGGGCAGTTCCCATTGATACAGGGTCCGTGGTTCACCGATCCCAGGCACGAAAATTGAGTCTTTACTTAATCTATCAGCCAGCCTCACTTGTTCACATTGTGTCTTTGATGTCGTAGTGGGCTGTTGGGAGATTCCCGCAAGCAACAACGTGTGTTTTCAAGTTGGCGAAATTCTAGTCGCCCTCCTGTGTAGTTTAACTTAAATCGATTATTTTCGAATTGAAGTGCACCAGCGGAGTCTTCTACCTTGTGGCCGATAACGCCCCTGTTACCTGCCCTGGCTGTTGATGTAAACTCAGGCAGTGTATTTTCCTCGTCGTGTTGTGGCTGTCCAGCATGGCGTGTAGTTTGACAGTTGAAGATGTAATTCGTTGCGGGCGCCGATACCTTCTGCGTGTTTCATTGAATTCCCCATTGTGTGCTGGTCGGGTGGAGCGGAAGTTATCCTTTCGCTTGGTCCATTGACTGCCTGTCAGTTGGGTTGCCGTCGGATTGAGAATTGTTGGGCCGACTGCCTGTCTCACGTAAGTTAGCATTAGTGGTTGAGTTCCAGGCCGACCCCTGGAAACTTCTGAGCGCCGTTTGATGTGCTATTTTTTCTTATTTGTCCTTGGTGTTTGTTTATATATGGCTTCTAGCCAACTTTAAATTAAAGTTGTTTTGCCCTTAAGGCGTGAGATTGTTTGGGCCTTCAACCTAATTTAGAGAAAAGTTTTAAGATAAGGCTGTCTGCCTTTTAAATTCAAATTCCTGTTTTTGAGTCTTAAGTTACTGGCCTTAAGCCGATTTCAAACTAATGTTGTTTTGCCCTTAAGGCGTGAGACGGTTTGGGCCCTCAGTCTGATTTAAAGAAATTTTGGGATAAGGCCTTCTGCCTTTTAAAATTCAAATTCTTCTTTTTGAGTATTAAGTGGTTGGCCTTCAGCCAGTTTTAAATTAAAGTTGTTTTTCCCTTGAGGAGTGAGATTGAATGGTGCATTTAGCTGGGAATTAAGTTCTAAAATTAATGTTGGGCTTGCTCTGTTTTTCATGTTTGTAATATTTGTAAAATGAATTAAGTAGTATGTTCAAGTGCAGCTGACACTCACTTATTTTGGCCGCTTTCCACAAGTTAAACTATCTGTCCTGGCCTACGGGTATAGCACGGGATCTCAGTAATATCGAATGAGGTTGAAAAACGTAGAATGATAAATTACAAATAATCTGGTGTGGTGTGAGGAAGAGTAAAAATTGAAGAAACATCCCACAGAACTCAAATACTACATGGTCATTAGACAGACTGTCATAAAGGTCGACTCACACATGAAAGAATAGAACAACAAAAGCATTTCACAATGTTTTTCAAGATGTATGAATGGCATGGAACACTGCAGTAATGTTAAGATTTCTTGGGAAGAAAGTATTGACACTGATGCATGGTGGAGGAGGGAGGGGACGACGATGACGATGAAATTGCTGTCGTCATCTGCTAATACCACAAGTTAATCTACATTCACCATGCTTCACCCATGTTACAGTATCGGATTTCATACACCTGCGTCTTCCTATTTCTTATTTTATTATTATACTTTGTTTTCTTGGCACATTGCTAACTTTTTATGCCAAGTTGGTTTTTTTATTGAATGTTCTTCCATAACAAAGGTTAGATATCTGAATGCACAGTACTAGGTAGGTTTTTCAGTAGCAGTACAGATGAAAAAATTCAACACAGTGTGTGTGTGTGTGTGTGTGTGTGTGTGTGTGTGTGTGTGTGTGTGTGTGTGTGTGGTTCTTTAAATAAGAACAAAATTTATGTATCAGTTTCTTAACAGTGAAATAGTCAGCTCTACTGAAGGAAAAAAAATCAGCTATTCTTACATTTTTTAGTACTTAGAAAGAAAAGAATCAGTGGCTAAGGTGAAAAGACTCTGCATAGTATTCCAGTTATTTCTACATTTATAATTTCTTTAGCAAATGTTAGTGAAGATGTTCAGAAACGTTTAGGTTACACTTTTCCTAGTGATTCAGATCCCAGTAATGTAACGTGCATTCGCTGTAAAGAACATCCTTCATCGTTAAGCTTTGGCCATTTATAAGCCTATGTCGGTTCATGGCTCATGTCAGTACCAATGGCGTGTGTCTCTTGGAAGTAGAGGAGATTCTCTCTGGTTTCGGGCAGCTAGTGGATATGGCAAAGACTGCCAGTGTTGCTTGCGAGATTAAGGCGGAGCTCACCATTTGCAGAACTGACTGTGGTCCTTTGGTGCAGAGCTGAGTGGAGGGCCTGAATCAGAGGCTCAGGTGGTTCTGTGACCGTGTAGGCTGCAGATTCCTTGACTTGCGCCATCGGTTGGTCGGTTTCCAGGTTCCGCTCAATAGGTCAGGAATCCACTACACACAGGAAGCGGCTACACGGGTAGCGAGGGCTGTGTGGAAGGGTATGGGAGGCTTTTTAGGTTAGAAAGTCTTAGGGAACCACAGAAATGGGGTCTGTCTAAAAGGGGACAGATAAAACACAGTATATTAGTTGTAGAAACGTTTAGTATTGTAGTTGTAAATGGTCGTAGCTGTGTTGGAAAAGAACCAGAGCTCCAAATCCTTAATAGAGAGCACTGAAGCTGAAATAGTTATAGGTACAGAAAGCTGGCTAAAGCCGGAAATAAGTTCAGCCGCTATTTTTCAGACGATCTAACAGGTTTCAGAAAACATAGATTAAATACAGTTGGTGGTGGAGTATTTATTGCTGTCAGAAGTAGTTTGCCTTGTAGTGAAACTGAAGTAGATAGTTCCTGCGAATTTGTATGGGTAAAGGTTATACTTGACAATCGGACTAAACTATTAATGGGATCGTTTTACCAATACCCCAATTCAGAAGATATAGCTGCTGAACAGTTCAAAGAAAACATGTCTCATTTCAAATAGGTACTCAACTCATACAGTTATAGTCAGTGTTGACTTCAATCCACCCTCGATATGCTTGAAAAATTATACGAAAAAAAATTGCTCTGAGCACTATGGGACTCAACTGCTGTGGTCATAAGTCCCCTAGAACTTAGAACTACTTAAACCTAACTAACCTAAGGACAGCACACAACACCCAGCCATCACGAGGCAGAGAAAATCCCTGACCCCGCCGGGAATCGAACCCGGGAACCCGGGCGTGGGAAGCGAGAACGCTACCGCACGACCACGAGATGCGGGCAAAAATTATACGTTTGAAGCTGGTGGTAGGCATAAAGCATCATCCGAAATTGTACTGAATGCTTTCTCAGAAAATTATTTTGAACAATTAGTTCATGAGCCTACTCGATGCGTAAATGATTGCAAAAGTATACTTGACCTCTTAGCAACAAATAATCCCGGACAAATAGTGAGTATCGTGATGAATACAGGGATTAGCGACCACAAGACAGTTGCTGCTCGGCTGAATGCCATCAAAAAGACATGAGAAGTACGAGTATATCTATTTAAAAAAGCTGATAAAAATGCTGTCATCGCCGTTTTAAGAGACTGTCTTCACGTCTTCCGATCTGATCATGTAAGTGTAGAAAAGTTGTGGAATGATTTCAGAGTGATAGTTTCAACAGCAATTGAGAGATATATACCACATAAATTAATAAGTGATGGTACTGATCCCCCATGGTACACTAAACAAGTCATATCACTGCTGCCGAAGCAGCGAAAAAAACATGCCAAACTTAAAAGAACGCAAAATCCCCAAGACTGGCAAAGTTTTACAGAAGTTCGAAATATAGTGTGTACTTCAATGCGAGATGCTTCTAATAATTTCCACAACTAAATTCTGTCTCGAAATCTGGCAAAAACCCAAAGAGATTCTGATCATACATAAAGCACACAAGTGGCAAGACGCAATCAATACCCTCACTACGCAATAACAACGGTGAAGTCACTGATGGCAGTGCAAGTAGAGCAGAGTTACTAAACACGGTTTCTGAAACTCCTTCACCAAAGAAGACAAAGTAAATATTCCAGAACTCCAATCAAGAACAACTGCCAAGATGCGAAACAGAGAAGCAGATATCATCAGTGTCGCAAAGCAGCTTAAATCACTTAATAAAGACAAGGGTCCAGACTGTATACCAGTCAGGTTCCTCTCAGAGTATGCTTGTTGATTCAATATCTCCACATTTAGCTATTATATACAACCACTCACTCACAGAAAGATCTGTACCTAAAGACTGGCAAATTCCTCAAGTCGTACCAATACCCAAAAAGGGAAGAACATCTACATCTACATCTACATGACTACTCTGCAATTCACATTTAAGTGCTTGGCAGAGGGTTCATCGAACCACAATCATACTATCTCTCTACCATTCCACTCCCGAACAGCGCGCGGGAAAAACGAATATCTAAACCTTTCTGTTCGAGCTCTGATTTCTCTTATTTTATTTTGATGATCATTCCTACCTATGTAGGTTGGGCTCAACAAAATATTTTCGCATTCGGAAGAGAAAGTTGGTGACTGAAATTTCGTAAATACATCTCACCGCGACGAAAAACGTCTTTGCTTTAATGACTTCCATCCCAATTCGTGTATCATATCTGCGACACTCTGTCCCCTATTACGTGATAATACAAAACGGGCTGCCCTTTTTACACCCTTTCGATGTCCTCTGTCAATCCCACCTGGTAAGGATCCCACACCGCGCAGCAATATTCTAACAGAGGACGAACGAGTGTAGTGTAAGCTGTCTCTTCAGTGGACTTGTTGCATCTTCTAAGTGTCCTGCCAATGAAACGCAACCTTTGGCTCGCCTTCCCCACAATATTATCTATGTGCTCTTTCCAACTGAAGTTGTTCGTAATTTTATCACCCGGGTACTTACTTGAATTGACAGCCTTGAGAATTGTATTATTTATCGAGTAATCGAATTCCAACGGATTTCTTTTGGAACTCATGTGGATCACCTCACACTTTTCGTTATTTAGCGTCAACTGCCACCTGCCACACCACACAGCAATCTCTTCTAAATTGCTTTGCAACCGATACTGGTTTTCGGATGACGTTACTAGACAGTAAATTACAGCGTCATCTGCGAACAACCTAAGAGAACTGCTCAGATTGTCACCCAGGTCATTTATATAGACCAGGAATAGCAGAGGTCCGAGGACGCTTCCATGGGGAACACCTGATATCCCTTCAGTTTTACTCGATGATTTGCCATCTATTACTACGAACTGCGACCTTCCTGACAGGAAATCACGAATCCAGTCGCACAACTGAGACGATACCCCATAGGCGTGCAGCTCGATTAGGAGTCGCTTGTGAGGAACGATGTCAAAAGCTTTCCAGAAATCTAGAAATACGGAACCAACTTGAGATCCCCTGTCGATAGCGGCCATTACTTCGTGCGAATAAAGAGCTAGCTGCGTTGCACAAGAACGATGTTTTCTGAAACCATGCTGATTACGTATCAATAGATCGTTCCCTTCGAGGTGATTCATAATGTTTGAATACAGTATGTGCTCCAAAACTCTACTGCAAACCAACGTCAATGATACAGGTCTGTAGTTCGATGGATTACTCCTACTACCCTTCTTAAACACTGGTGCGACCTGCGCAATTTTCCAATCTGTAGGTACAGATCTATCGGTGAGTGAGCGGTTGGATATGATTGCTAAGTAGGGAGCTATTATATCAGCGTAATCTGAAAGGAACCTAATCGGTATACTATCTGGACCTGAAGACTTGCCCGTATCAAGCGATTTGAGTTGCTTCACAACCCCTAAGGTATCTACTTCTAAGAAACTCATGCTAGCAGCTGTTCGTGTTTCAGATTCCATTCGATTTCCCTGGTGAAGGAATTTCGGAAAACTGCGTTCAATAACTCCGCTTTAGCAGCACAGTCGTCTGTAACAGTACCATCGGCACTGCGCAGCGAAGGTACTGACTGCGCTTTGCCGCTATTGTACTTTACATTCGACCAGAATTTCTTCGGATTTTCTACCAAATTTCGAGACATTGTTTCGTTGTGGAACCTATTAAAGGCATCTCGCATTGAAGTCCGTGCCAAATTTCGCGCGCCTGTAAATTTTAGCCAATCTTCTGGATTTCGCGTTCTTCTGAACTTCGCATGCTTTTTCCGTTGCCTCTGCAACAGCGTTCGGACCTGTTTTGTGTACCACGAGGGATCAGTTTCATCTCTTACCAATCCATGAGGTATGAATCTCTCAATTGCTGTTGCTACTATATCTTTGAATTCGAGCCAAATCTCGTCTACATTTGCACAGTCAGTTCGGAAGGTATGGAGATTGTCTCTTAGGAAGGCTTCTAGTGACACTTTATCCGCTTTTTTAAATAAAATTATTTTGCGTTTGTTTCTGGTGGATTTGGAAGAAACGGTATTGAGCCTAGCTACAACGACCTTGTGATCACTAATCCCTGTATCAGTCATGATGCTCTATATCAGCTCTGGATTGTTTGTGGCTAAGAGGTCAAGTGTGTTTCCACAACCATTTGCAATTCGCGTGGGTTCGTGGACTAACTGCTCGAAATAATTTTCGGAGAAAGCATTTAGGACAATCTCGGAACATGTTTTCTGCCTACCACCGGTTTTGAACGAGTATTTTTGCCAACATATCGAGGGAAGTTTGAAGTCCCCACCAACTATAACCGTATGAGTGGGGTATTTATTTGTTACGAGACCCAAATTTTCTCTGAACTGTTCAGCAACTATATCATCGGAGTCTGGGGGTCGGTAGAAGGAGCCAATTATTAACTTAGTTCGGCTGTTAAGTATAACCTCCACCCATACCAATTCGCACGGAGTATCTACTTCGACTTCACTACAAGATAAACCACTACTGACAGACACAAACACTCCACCACCAATTCTGGCTAATCTATCTTTCCTGAACACCGTCCGAGACTTCGTAGAAATTTCAGCAGAACTTATTTCAGGCTTTAGCCAGCTTTCTGTACCTATAACGATTTCAGTTTATGTGCTTTCTATTAGCGCTTGAAGCTCAGGGTCTTTCCCAGCACAACTACAACAATGTACAACTACAATTCCGATTGTTCCTTGATCCAAACACGTCCTGTATTTGCCATGCACCCGTTGAGATTGCAGTCCACCCCGTACTTTCCCGAGGCCTTCTAACCTAAAAAAACCGTCCAGTCCACGTCACACAGCCACCGCTACCCGTGTAGCCGCCAGTTGAGTGTAGTGAACTCCAGACCTATTCAGCGGAACCCGAAACCCCAACACCCTATGGCGCAAGTCAAGGAATCTGCAGCCAACACGGTCGCAAAACCGTCTGAGCCTCTGATTCAGACCCTCGACCTGGCTCTGCACCAAAGGTCCGCAGTCGGTTCTGTCAACGATGCTGCAGACGGTGAGCTCTGCCTTCATCTCGTAAGTAAGACCGGCAGCCTTCACCAAATCAGATAGCCACTGGAATCCAGAGAGAATTTCCTCAGATCCAAAGCGACACACGTCATTAGTGCCGACATGTGCCACCACCTACAGCTGGCTGCACCCTGTGCTCTTCATGGCATGCGGAAGGTCCCTTTCCACATCAGGAATGACTCCACACGGAATGCACATGGAGTGCACACTGGATTTCTTCCCCTCCTTAGCCGCCATATCCCTAAGGGATATTACATGCCTACCATTGCAGCTCCCAACTACCAATAAGCCCACCCTCTGTGATTGCCTGTACCTTGAAGGCTGAGAATCATCCTCTGAAACAGGGCAGGCAGCTGCATCTGGCTCAGCTAGGGACAGTGCCTGAAACCTGTTTGTCAGACGCACATGGGAGGCTTTCTGATCAGCCTCCGAGGACGTCTTTCGCTGCCTGCCACGCCTTGGAACGACCTCCCAATCAATTACAGGCCAGGTCTCAGCCCCACTGCGGGCAGCAACCGGGGCAACCACAGCAGCAGACCGATCTGTGGACAGACGTGACGAACTTGACATCCCCGTTATACCCAAGTCCGGCTCCCCACAGTGGTGCCCATTGGCAACAGCTTCAAGCTGCGCGACCGAAGTCAGCGCCGCTTGCAGCTGTGAGTGAAGGAATGCCAACTCAGCCCTCATCCGAACACAGCAATCACAGTCCCTGTCCATTCTAATCGATGTTGAACAACAGTTACTGAAACACGAGTCCGTGCCTAGATAACGCAAGGGAAACACACGAAGAATGTATTAACTAACCTGTATAAATGCCTAACGACTGCGCGACAATCTGCCTGAATTTACGATTACAGTAACTAAATCTCGAAATTACACATCCTATACGAAACTCACAAGCAATTTAAGTAAGAATCTACGAAGTAAACACTAAAGCGCGATGCCACAACTCTTAAATACTATAATACGCCCGAAATTTATGAATTAAACAATACAAGTACCCAAAAACACGCAAAGAAATTAAGAATTAAACTATGAAACAAATAAGTAAGTTAGGGGTATACGACTTGCTGCTGCAGCTGCTTATCCAACGGCGGCAGGGAGTAATCCATTGAATTACAGGCTCATACCACTAACGACGATTTGCAGTAGGGTTTTGGAACATATACTGTATCCGAACATTATGAAGTACCTCGAAGAAAACGATTTATTGACATATAGTAAGTATGGATTCCGAAAATATCATTCTTGCAAAACACAAATACCTCTTTATACTCATGAAGTAATGAGTACTATCGAAAGGAGATGTCAGATTTATTCCAAATTTTTAGATTTCCAGAAGGCTTTCGACACCGCCCCTCACAAGCGTCTTCTAACCAAACTGCGTGCCTATGGAATATCGCCTCATTTGTGCTACTGGATTCGTGATTTCCTGTCATAAAGGTCACAGTTCATAGTAACAGGTGGAAAGTAATCGAGTAAAACAGAAGTAATATCCGGCATTCCCGAAGGGAGCGTTGCAGGCCATCTATTGTTCCTGATCTATATTAATAAAATAGGAGCAACTCTCTGAATTTATAGAGAATTTCAATAGTGCTTACGAACTAGTAGAACCAAGGTCTAAAAGATTGTTTCTTAAATATATTATAGGTCAAAGAATGGATTCTGCCTACAGTAAACTTATCATTAGAGATCACACTGAAACATGGTCAGAAGTGAGGGAGATTCTCATGGAGAATTATGCAAACCTTAGGAATCAGATTTCTATGCGTGCAAAATTTTTAAGAGCCAGCAAACAAGGGATGAAAGTGTGGTGCAATGCGGAGCCCGAGTACATTCTATGCAGTTTCATTTCAGAGAAGCCGTGAGGAAGGTAATGACGGCAGACATAATTCCAGGCAGTTGCGCATTGATAGGAGAATTAGGGAGAGCTGTTTTTATACAGACACGATTAGCGAAAGAATAAAGACAATAGTGCGGGCACAGGGAGAGAGAATCACTTTGTCAGAATTAATTGATTTAGCATCGACGGAAGAGAATACAATCCACTCTGAAAAAGGAAAAAATCGGCAGGTAGGATATCCAAAGCAAATTAATATGAAGGGGTGCTATAACTGCGGGAAGGTATGGCATTTAGCGAGAGAATACAAAAGCAGAGTACAAATACGTAAGTTCAGCCAGAACAAGGGGGCTCAGTCCAAACCCATGAGAACTAAGCTACCCTTAAAGGAAATAGATGTTGACCAATTGCGAGGAAATGGTCCTTTCAGAGAATTTCCTCCACCAATAAGGTGTATTAAGTGTAACATAGTAGGACATTCCCCTCCTTGTAATAGAGCCAAACCTGTTATGTCTTTCATATGCCACCACACCAGACACTATGCTAGTAAATGTAGTTGTAGTGAGAGCCGTTGGACCAACATACGTCAACTAGAGAAGCCGGGAAATGGACCACGAATCTGATGCAGCAATGCCATTATGTTGTGATAGGAATAGTACGTACAGCAGACTGCATTAATAAAAATGATTACTTACGATAGAGAGCAAGATAGGGCTGTTAGTGGACAGCGGAGCGCACGTAAGTGTAATTAAAGCTGAGGTGTTAAAGTAGAAAATAATAGACACCTGACGATAAGGAGTATCACAAAAGAGGAAATTAGAACCGAAGGACATGTTAGAATAAACCTGTGGACGAAAAGTGGAAAAGGATAATACCATGAATTCCAAGTTGTAAGGACACAAATATATTTGCCATTCGAAGGGTTACTATGAAGGGATTTCCTAGAAAAGCAGGGTAGTATTAGATTATGCACGTAAAAGCTTTAAGTTACGAGATGAACGGTTAGAGTTAAAGGAAGCCACAGAGTACGCACTGTTATCGAAGCCAGCTCGACTAGTAAACATGAAACACCCCTTATTACTGTGCTGATAAACCTCTTACATTATTTGATTTTCAAACAGCTGAGCAGAACTGAACGGACTCAGACATTTCGCTCTTTACCTATTCTGATCAAAACTAAACTGACACACAATATATTTTAGCGCAACGCAATCTGACTTTCAATAATCCCTACAAGAGAATGGCCCTGACTAAATTAACCTATTCATTTCACAAATCACTTACCTCACAAAAATCTTTGTTACTCAAACTACTGCAATACAGCGAGTGCCAATACTGCTAGCTAAATAAAAGATTCAAAGTACTGAAGGCACTAACTACTGATAGGCATAGTTAACAAGTGAAAGATTTTGATAGAGAACAAACAATGTATTTACCTTAAAAGTGTTCAAAAGTCATAATATATATGGCAGTTCATGACATCCATTCTTACAAATTTACTGGTTCTGATAGACACACGTCCAGATCATCCGCTCTCAAAATTCCGCCATTTCTCTCCCCACATCCACCACTGCTGGCGGCTCACCTCCAACTGCGCAACGCTACATGCAGTTAACAGCCAACTGCCCAACACTACAATAGCAAATTCCAGCAATGCTAACCTGCCACAGACCGCACACATCACAGTCAGTGATTTTCATATAGAGCACTACTTGGCGTTACCAACATAAAAACCTAAATAGCCTACTTACATAGCCCCCATGCTCTCCACAAAAAAATTTACAAATTGTTTTGGGCAGTGGCCAATACAGATTTGAAAAAAAATTTTCATAAATACAATAACAAAGAAATCAAATGCACACACTTATTGATACAATGATGGTCAAAAGCTGAAATTTTCTCACACTCCATAAAGACAGTCCTGATCATTCGTCACAGTATTAATTACAATTTTATGTACAAAGTCTGAGCAGTAAAAGAAAATGCACACAGAAGTAGTGGATATCCATGCAGTGTTGAAGTAGTAGTGTTGTCCATCCAACAGAAAGACAATGATGACTCTTGACATGCAGACAGGTAGTGGGCCACAACAGACCAAACCCACAGCAGAGTCACTCGAAGTTTGAAAGAATATTGGTAGGTAGGTCATCACAGAGCAGACCATTGTAGTCCTGTTAGAGATTAAAGTATTGGTGGGCAGACCCACGGCAGTCCTTGTAAAAATAATGGTATTCGAGGACCATCAAAGATGCAGACCCGCTGTAGCCCTTGTAGAGACGGCCAGCAGCCATCTGTTGCGACTGTGCAGGTGCACAATCACCACAAAGAGTCTTGCGGACAATATAGCAAGTCCATAAACCACCACTTGTGCACTCACAAAGTTTTTGGAATTGTCCTTAGAAACCAGCAATGCTGTTAACCAGTCCCTTGCTGAATTGTTAACACATGTGCAAACACTAACAGTCCCAACTTCTGACATATTGTGCATATGCAATGACAGAAACGTGTGCAGTGGAATGTAACTTAATTTGAAGAACTGGTTTATATTCAATTATAAATGCACAACATAAGAATACAATTACAAAGGTACAGAAAACATCATTAAAAAACATAATAATACAGATAACATTTGTAGTTATACAGGCTTTACAAAAGAATAGAAATAAACATGTACATCAGTGTTACAGGAATTTTGACATACATAAATAAAAAATGAGAATAGTTTTAGAAACATTAATTTCACACATGATCATTGAAACAGAACAGAATAAATAATGTCTAATCATCATTACAAAGAAAATAACATATTATTAGAAAAATTCTACAACATAACTCTTATCAGATAAACACATAAAAACAGGAAAAACACAAATACACAAGGCACACAAAAACATAAGGGAATAACACAAAAGGAAAGGACAGGATCTGTTTTCAGTGTAACATTTGGTACTGCAGTCCAACCCAAAACTTCATTCCATAGATTTTTCCTCTTATTTCAACATTTGTTTCCACCAAAAAAATCCTGTCCAAGCATGCTTTCTGTATTCTGTTCATATCCTCTGTCAAAATAATTATTCTCCTCTGTACACAACTTTCTTTGGCCAAACCATTTTCTTATAGCTTCTCAATGCATTTCTTCCAATTCATCACAGTTAGTTTCTTATATAGACTACCCACTCTTAAGCTACTTAAATCTTCTGAGCTCAGATATATAAATACTAAGGAATGAGGCAATGCAGCAGCACAAAATAATTAAGACAAACAGCAATGACAAAAAAATGGAAACTGGCAAAGCAAGCAGCGGTATATCTAAATTAGCAATGCAAATGCAACATTACAATTAATATGAGCCAATCTGCAGCAAGAAGAAAAATAAATCAGTAGTAAAACTGGCTTAACAGAGTAATACAAAGTGATATTCAGTAGCACTATGCCTGGCAAACAGCAACAGCAAATGCAATAACTTATACCTAAATATGACACAGCTCAAGCAGAAAAAATAGTACACCAAAGACAACAGACAACAATGCAGATAAGGATAATGTCTATTCACATCTTAGTGTCTATGTCATTAAAGTGGTGTACCACAACAAGTTATTCTACCAAAAAAATTACCAAGTAGCTGAAAAGAAAATTATGTATTCAGTTACTGTTATTAATCCCTTCTTATTGTTCTTTCCTTTCCCAGTGCTCTTTTTTCGAAGAATGTGGATCATAAACCTATTATTTAATACATCTGTTGACAAAAGTGTTCACATTATCAAATGCATTAAATTTTATTTTATAAAACCAATGCTGCAACACAGCTGGAAAACAGATATCAAATGAAATAAGCAACTATGTAAAGCAAACCATAAAAACATCATACAATAGCAATTTGGCATTACATAAATCAGTAGAAATAATCTCAACTCTTGTAGAAAGGCACTTGTCATAAACAGGTGTGCAGATATAAGAATATTTCCCATCAATTCATAAGAATTTCAGTAAGTAGCACAAAGTACAATATGTTTCCAAGTAATGAGCGTGTCGTGTTTGTGATGCTTTCTACAAAGAATGTCAGTAGCAAGGTTAATGGCCTCTTTTTTTCTCCACCTAATGGCTTTTTCTCGAGGCAGGTGGCACAGCTGGGCGCCCACGACTTATTACATGAAGGTCACTTAACTTTCTTAGAGAAATATTTAAGACTGCAGTGACAGTCTCATATACAAAATTTTCACAGGTTGAGAATTTGCATTACACGTGTGTAGAAACAAAATCCTATCAATATAACAGTGTCCAAAAAATTTCGCCGGCATTATAATACATTCACACATATACACACATTTCATAACTCTTAAAGTACGATTCTTGGTTTCCAACATCTTTTTTCACAAACCAGAGTCCCTAACCACTACTAATTATTCCTTACTGTATTACACACATACGTATTCGTCGACACTTCTTCATTATTTCATCATAATAAATACATATCATACTCAAATTTCTCATATAGCATCAGCTTATTGATCATAAACATACCTGAACAGCATAATACACATTGTCATCGTAATAATATCATCGTAACACCTCAGTCAAATCTCAAAATCGTTGTAGCTTCCTCCAATAATTTCAAAACCTGAAAAAAAATCTCTGCCACTTCAATAGTGTCATCTACCTCAAAGGTACTTTAAAAATCATGATCCCATACCAAATGCATCATTCAAAGCTCTCATAGTATCGCAATGCTTCCGAAAAAATATGAACAGGTCACAAAGTACAGACAAAATACAATTTCATAAGTGTGAAATTATCCAACTGCGTATTTGCGTAAACATGTGTCACTGACATAGTAATAAGATTTTTGTTTCTGTGTTAAATAATCAGATAGCTGTGTAATTCTGTGTTAGAGAAATATGGTACCGATGTTTTAAGTTGTAAAAGCAAATACCATATTAGCTTCCCAAACACATGGTACACAAAGTAAGCGCGCAACCCCCTGAGGATTAATGCAATTATACCCTCAGGTGTTACAGACTACAGCAATGGAATGAAATGTATCACAGAAAACTTTCTTCGTAATCCAAAAATCTTGAAAAATAAATGGTTTAAGTACAAAATTAATCACTCAAATGCGTGTCCTGTAGCGCTAAATGTGCGTCTTGCTGTAAGATAATTCTGTGGAAGTGTCGTAGTTATCGTCCTCTGTAAGCAAAGTTCTGCTGAAGTAAATGTACTTACCTCATCATAAACGAAAGTGAAATGCTTTGCGTATAGATATCGTAGTTATTACATACCTTACCATGATCAAGAAAGTACTATAATGTAACGTATTGTTGTGATACGGAAAAGGCTGTCTCATTGTAGCTATACCACAAAAGTTACTATTAAAACATGTTTTACTTTCCAGAAGAATTCAGAAAAACCGTGTAGATATAAAACAGATACACCGCAAAAGCAACAATGTAAATTGTGTCACACATTAGTAGCGTCGCGACATAATCGTGTAGCTGTCAAAGAAACCAAATACTAAGTCATCTTTAATCTCACAGAAAGTACTTTAAATCCAGAATGTATTTTCAAGTAAACCAAAATGTTGCATAAAAATCTCGTTAGCAGTACTGGTATATATTCTAAGTATATGAGCCTTAAAGTCGTTACGTAATCGTATAACTAACAAGCAAGAATGTACACACACAATGACACTGTGTTGTCTGTTCACTATAACAATTCATTCGTAATTACTGTCTAAATAAGTTCACTTGGTTTTTGACTGGATAGTTAATTCCAAAACATTGTTGCATGTTAACAGTTTCTCAGTGTGACAAATTGTACTAGTAGCGTGAAGTGAAAAATTCTATGGCAAAGACTAAGTTAAAAAGCAGATTATCTTTCAATAAACGGTTTTACATGTGAAGTGTGGTGTAAACCTTCACTCTTCCTAGTACGCAGAGTTTCAATTTGAAAGCAATTATCATGTTGTATGCATCAGTAAGGAGTGCTAAAATTTTTCTCGAGGTTAGCGTCTGTTATTTTCCTCTGAGCCAGCCGGCGCACGTGGCTGCCTGCGGTGCGAGTCATTGTCTGTCTCTTTGATGGCGCGCGCCGTTATTAGGATTAGGAGACCTAACTACAAATTCACCTTGTCGAGAGGGCCCTGCCCTGTTTGAATCCCGCCAGTTCTGATGCAATTCAGGTCTGTCGTTACGATCATATCGTCTGTCATCATGTCGGTAGATTCCATAGTTTCTTTCTTGCGGTCACATGGTGGAGAATTTCTCCCTGAATCGTAACTGCGCGCTGGACTGTTGCGTATAAAGTTATTCTGTCTCTCTTGATAATAATTATTTTGGTTCCCATATTGTCTGATTCTCTGATTGTCTCTGTGATCGTCACTACCGCGGAGTGGTGATCTTTCCCTGTAATTATTACTACTCGGCCAATGGTTGTCATACGGGTGGTGTGTGTTTTGGTCACGATTTGTGTTGTGAGAATAGCCTTGTCGTGTCCAGTTATTATGTCTTTCATCGCGGAATAGCGACGGATGTGACACGTAATTGTTGTTGTGTTTCTGTTTTCGCGTTCAGCGATTGTCAGTGTCAATTTCTAATTCTTGTAAGAGTCCCTGAAAAGCTTCAATGTCGTCTTTGCAAAGCTCTAAGGTTTGCAGGAGAGCTTCTGTAAAGTTTGGAAGGTAGGAGACGAGATACTGGCAGAAGTAAAGCTGTGAGTACCGGGCGTGAGTCGTGCTTCGGTAGCTCAGATGGTAGAGCACTTGCCCGCGAAAGGCAAAGGTCCAGAGTTCGAGTCTCGGTCGGGCACACAGTTTTAATCTTCCAGGAAGTTTCATTTCGCTCGTTACTTATTCTGATCAACACTAAACTGACACACAATATTTTATAGCGCAACGCAATCTGACTTTCAATAATCCCTACAAGAGAATGGCCCTGATTAAATTAACCTATGCATTTCACAAATCACTTACCTCACAAAAATCTTTGTTACTCAAACTACTGCAATACAGCGAGTGCCAATACTGCTAGCTAAATAAAAGATTCAAACTACTGACAGCACTAACTACTGATAGACATAGTTAGCAAATGAAAGATTTTGATAGAGAACAAACAATGTATTTACCTTAAAAGTGTTCAAAAGTCATAATATATATAGCAGTTCATGACATCCATTCTTACAAATTTACTGGTTCTGATAGACACACTTCCAGATCATCCGCTCTCAAAATTCCGCCATTTCTTTCCCCACATCCACCACTGCTGGCGGCTCACCTCCAACTGCGCAACACTACGCACTGTTAACAGCCAACTGCCCAACACTACAACAGGAAATTCGAACAATGCAAACCAGCCACAGACTGCACACATCACAGGTAGTGATTTTCATATAGAGCAATACATGGCGTTACCAACATAAAAACCTAAACAGCCTACTTACAAACAGAGAACGGGACAGTTGCGCGGCAGTTACTAAACACGGACGTTGGGAGCGTCACCGTTAGCAGATAAGCAAGGTATGCAAGGCGAAGGCCATGTGGACCAAATAAACATGGCAATATCGAGAGACATAGAGGGAATCTCACAGATAAAGAGAGAGTGCCATGTGTTGAAAGTGAATCTAAATACGGAAATTAAGAAGTATGAAGTGGAGAGAGGAGAAAACGATAAAATAAGGAAGGAAACCCGTTACTTAAAAGGTAAAGTCTATTTCGTGGAAAGTGAATTAGAAGCTGCCAAAAAGCAGATAGAAAAACAGAGAAGGAAAATAGCTCATCCCAGGAAATCAGTTGAAGGTCAGGTAATTAAAATGAAGAATAGCACCGAGAAGCTGGAAGAACATAGGTTCACAAGAGGCGATCAGTGAAATGTAGCCAGCATTGACAACCAGTAAAAGATTCAAAGTATGATAAACGTAGCCAGCAGGGGCTACCATTGCGAAAACTTACGATCGGTTCCAGGGAGGAAAGATTTGTATGAGTAAGGGTATCGAAAGTGAACAGTACAGAAGTGATAATTCCGAAACAGGGGCGTGACTATCCCTGAGGCAATAGTAACAATGCAAGGAGGGACTGGTATTACTAGTATATTAAATAATCGCAAAGAAAAGGTACAATTTAGACATGCCAGAAGGGTTAGCAGAAGAATTTCCGCCACCAAGTAGTTATAAAATTAGACAAGTGTCCACCAGACTGAAGACCGTAAATATGTCAAGGCTCAGCATGTAAAGAGAAAACATGCGAACAAAACATTTAAATACGGAGGAAGTACAGGCTCTCGAGAGGATATGCGGCACATATAATGATGTATTTCATTTACTTGGGAACATATTGACTCATACTACATTAGTTAAACATAGTATACCATTGATACCAAAAGCAAAAGGAATGATAATAAATCAAAGGCCGTATAGAATACCCCAGGCGCAGCAAGAATCACTACAAAAGGAAGTAGAAGGGATGTTAGCTGATGGGATAATATCTCATAGTACTAGCCAATGGAATTTCCCCATACTGGTATTGCCAAACAAACTAGATGCCAGTGGTCAGGAGAAATGGCGAATAGTAGCGGATTATAGGACGTTAAACGACGTTTCATTAAATATGTTTTAACCCCTTCCCAGGATAGATGAGATATTAGACAGCCTGAGAAAAGTGAAGTATTTTTCCATGAAGAATTTAGCGAAAGGGTATTATCAAGTGTTGATAGACGAAAAGGGCCGAGAGAAAACAGTTTTTAGCACTCCCACAGGACATTATTAGTACAACAAAAATGGCCATGGGACTAAAAACCGCGCCGTCGACGTTCCAGAAACTAATAAATAAGGTACTCTGTGGAGTACAGGGAAACAGGGTTTTTATTTACCTCGATGATATTGTGGTACTGGGTGCAACGTTAGAGGAACATAATGTACACCTGGAAGAAGTATTCGAACATCTAAGACAAGTAAACTTGAAATTACAAGTAGTTAAATGTGAGTTTCTAAGAAAAGAGGTAACTTTTCTGGGCCACGTCCTAACTGCGTCAGGACTACAGCCTGATCCCGCAAAGATAGAAGCCATCAAAAAGTACCTGCCGCCCAAGACAACAAAGCAATTGAAATCATATCTGGGGCTCATTGGATAATACAGGGGCTTTATAAGGAATTTTAGCAAAATGGCCAAACCGCTACATGATTTATTGAAGAAGTGAATTCCGTATGAGTGGGGATCGAGCCGAGAAGAGGCATTCCAGCAGTTGAAGAAAAAACTGATTAGTCCACCGATATTGCAATACCCGCATTTTGAAAAAGAATTTATAGTAACCAAGGATACCAGCAATCATGTGGGCAGCGCTTATCTAAACCAGGGACAAATGGGACAGGATTTACCTATAGCATTCATATCACGAACGTTAAATCACGTGGAACAGAATTATAGTACAGTGGAACGAGAATTACTCGCCATTGTATGGGCTGTGAAATATTGTAGGCCATAGTCGGAAGTTTAAAATCGTGACCGACCACAAGACACTTGTGCGATTAGGAAGTATATCAGATCCATGATCGAGAAATTATGAAGTTCCGGTTGAAGCTA
Organism: Schistocerca nitens; assembly: GCF_023898315.1. Classification (NCBI taxonomy): domain Eukaryota; kingdom Metazoa; phylum Arthropoda; class Insecta; order Orthoptera; family Acrididae; genus Schistocerca; species Schistocerca nitens. The sequence goes on from NC_064624.1 coordinate 71,240,247, forward strand.
GAAGAATACGATTACGAAGCTAGAAGAATACGATTACAAAGAGGGCAAACGAAATAAAGTATTAGGCACATTATCATGGGTTAGGAGTATGCGAGAAGGAAAAACAGAGGCAGTGCCGAAGACGAAAGACGAAGCACCGGAAGAAACAGAAATTGCGACCAGGGAGGTGCAAGAGGAACAAAAAGGCATAGAAGAAGCAGATCAAGAAGCGGCGCCACCGATGGACTCAGAGACTGCATTGAGCCAGGAAGAGAAAATGCATATTTTAAAGCAGATGCACGAGTCACCGATAGGAGGATACAAAGGAATGGGGAGGACATATAAGCGAGTAAAACAGTACTGCAGTTGGCCTGGAATGAAGGCAGATATCGAAAAACGTATACGTTCTTGCGAGAGTTGCCAGAAGAATAAGATAACACAGACGAAGACAAAACAGCCATTGGAGATAACGCCAACGCCAGAGTTTATTTTTGAGAACTGTGCCGTTGACATAGTAGGTCCTATGTCGCTATCGAATGTAGGAAACAGATCCTGACGTTCCAAGATTCTCTGACTAACTTTGTTACAGCAGAACCAATAGAACGGCAAGATGCGGATACAGCTGCAAGAAAACTAGTAGAAAGCGTAATCTTGAAATTCGGAATACCAACATCACTACTAAGCGGTATGGGAAGTAACTTTTTAAGAGAGGCTATGAAGCGGGTGTACAAATTATTAAAGATTGAGAAAATACAGACAACCAGCTTCCATCCACAAATGAATGGGCCTCTGGAGCGCACACATCCTACTCTAACGGAAATGTTAAGAAATTTCATAGCAAAGGATCAGACAGATTGGTATAATAAGATACTGTTTGCAACTTTCGTATTCAGCACAACACCGCACAGTACAACGGCTTATATGCCTTTTGAATGATGTTAATGCGTCAGGATTGGCCAGGAGGGGAAAGCGGTAGCCACCCGTTGAGGTGAAGAATAAAACATAGTTTATCCTGTGTGAAGTTTTAATGCCGCAAAGAAAGGCAGGCCTGGAGGAGCCGCCGAGACTGAATGGGCAACCGCCTAAGAGAGCAGGTGAGGAGGGCGTCTGATCGGTTTGGAAGATGCCAGCAGAAGATCGGTTTGGAAGATGCCAGCAGAAGAGAGCGAACGGTGTGTCCGCTCCCGGCAGCTGGCCGCGGTTCCACCCCCACTTGACAACCTCCAAGCATCCCTATTGCTCGGTCATAAAACGAAACATAAAGTGAAATAATAAAAATCTAACTTTATAGTAATTAATCCATTCAGTATCAGCCGTCACTGTACAATTATTTTTTGCAAGAAAGTGCAATATTCTGGGAATATTACAGAAGAAGTCAGAGAATGTAATATATAATTGCAATGATTACGTGACAGAAAGAATGCAAAATATGCAAATATTACATCAGGAGGCCAGGACTAACACGTAGAAACGCAAAGAAGAAAGTAAAGAACAATATGATAAGACACAGGATCCGAAAGTGTTTAGAAGACATGATAGAGTACTTTTATTTGACAAAAGTGTAAGAAGAGGGCTTTCGAGAAAACTAGATAGTCAATGGAGAGGACCATTCACTGTTGTAGATGTAAAGGGGCCAAATGTAATAATAAGTATAAAAGGACATAAGTGTGTAAAGGTGCATGCAAATAGACTAAAAGAGTTCTTTTAATTACAGATGATGGCAGCAAAGATTGGAGAGTAATAATAATCGGAAGCTTTGCAGTGGCCAGTGTAACAGGAAACAAGATACTTCCACAGGAGGTGCAGGACAGAGATTCCAGTCAGCACCTGGTACATATAACGATAATCAAGGGACTGTACACCTATACAGCACAACGTGGCGAATAGTAAGTTATTTTAATTTGCAGGCATGGCACGATAAGTTTGAAAGCACAGATCAGGCATCCACAAGAGCAGTGGCAAATTGCATAAGGGAAATACAGAAGGCGAAATTAAGTACCATAGAATGATAAATGCAAACCAAACCATCAGCTGGCATAATGGGAAAATAACGGAAGTGAGGAAATTAATAAATCAATTCGCCCGACACGAGCAAGAACGTGCGAAATGAGACATTTTGAATTTTATAGGGAAATCAAGTAAAGTTTTATTCAGTACATTAGATGAGGAAGCTGCGTAATTTTTTAAAGCAAAGGTAGATGTTCTGGAAGAACAGCAGCGAGAATTGGTGAGGCTATCGAAGGAACAAGTAACGATCGTAAGGACATCATAAGTGGGGTTCAATCAGACAATAAATGCGGTAACTAAAATGAGGAAATTATTGAAAATGGAATACATAAGTTGAGCAAACATATAGAGGACTTCGAAAATAGTACGGATAAGAAAATACCACTAACATTGATTTTAGTAGCAATCACGAAACAGTTAGTTCAGCTAACGCTGATTTTTAATGGGTTAGAAAAAGAATATTATTTGTTCATATCAGCAGTTGAAAACGCAAGGAAAAAATTAGTAGAGCTGCACTTAATAAATCCTATTCAAGTGGTTAAATGTTTCGGACTAATTAAGAATGAATTGAGAGATAAAAAGTTTCCGATCGAACTCACTGAAGACCATGGGTATCAATTATTACTTGTAATAGACTAAGATGTATTTTTAGGCGGCAGTACATTAAGTAATGTATTAAATGTACCATTACTGGATAGCAACGAGTACTCTTTATATAAAATACGGTCTTTACCTGCAGACTATGATAGTAATAAGAGGTTATTTACATATATCACCCCAGAGAAAGAGTTTCTCACAATTGATGATGGAAAGAGGAAATACGCACAAATGGCAGGAGACCAACTTGTTGTGTGAAACGATAACCATGAAGCACCAAAAATGTAAACAGAATTTGGTATTAATTTCGACATATGACCATGAGTGGTATGAAACCAGAGTGCTTCAATAAGTTAGGACAATACCGAAAGATTGCAAACAAATATATTATAATGAACTAAAGTATCTGGACACAGATATCGAGAAACGAATGGTTATTCGTAGTCCCAAAAGAGGAAGGGTTGACTGTACTATGTAATGACTTGCCACCCTCCGATCTCATTATAAGAGGAAGAGGAAAATTAAGTTTTAAGAGTGAATGCAAAAGATATGGCGCTCCAATTACGTTACAATCAGAGAGGATAACTCTTACCAATAATAATGTAAAAGATATAGTCCCACGCTTAAATACAGATATTGACTGTTGTACACTGGAAGATGACAAGCGGAAGGTGTTAGAAATACCAATGATGTTACCACTGGAGCATATAGTACGTCATTTAGACGAATTAAGAGCAGCAGGACATAAGATATACAATCTGTAAAACAAAATATAATATCAACAGTGGACCACCTTCCGAGGATGGTCAATGAGTACATATTCCATGTGGGGATACATGTGGTCTGAAACAATAGTTTTAATTATTTCTACCAGTTGTTTATGTAAATATTGCAAATGTTGTCGAAAACGTGGACAAACATGCGTGAAATAAGTAGAAGATGCTGTGCAAAAATTTGTGCAACAAACAATGTTATTAGCAGGAACCAAAAAGGGAAATAGTAAGGTATAAGCACGCACAGGCCTCCGAACCTATGAGGCAGAAGACTAACTAAACACTATAAGTTTCTCAGCCACTCCAGTTAACAGAGCAATCAATCACCAAACATGTCCATGGCATCAAGAGCAACAACCCCCATGGAGGAATAGCCAAGAATATTCACAAATAAAAGATAGATAAACTTGTAAATTATAGCAATTGAAGGTATTGTGTAAGGAAGTGTCCACTGAAAGAGTATTAAGGAAAATGTGTAAAATGAAAAATTAAATTGATATATATTTAAAAATAAATGGTAATTGCTGTATTATGTATAAAGGACAGTGATGAATGCAAAAGAGAATTGAATTTTAAACGTTGTTCAAATTGTGTGTTGGTGAATTTTCATTTGTCCAATCAATGTTAATGGACGCCACATATTTTAATGGATAGATATATTAAGAATGTATAAAGCTAATAATCAAAAGAGAAATGTTCCACTGGCAATGAAACAGAGGTTACAGAAATTTTATAACCTCTTAGGACAGAGCTCATAAAATTTCCCCTGGGGGAGGGAGGTGTAGCGAATCTCAATCAACAGAGATTATAAATTAAATGTATTATGACTTATTCAGCTGGAAAAGCAGCTCGGCTCACGCTCCAGGAAGCATTGCAATAGTATTTGTAGATGATACTGACCAGCGGCGATGAAGTGGCGCCAGGAGAAAAATAACGTTACGTGGCTAAATGGCTGCTGTGGTCAGACTCAAAACAGGGATCCAAGTAGCTTTCACACATCACATGATGATGGAAATGCCTGTCGACAGTAGATATAATATGTTCTAGAAGCTTTCTGTGACACACGAAAGGCCGGCCGCGGTGGTCTCACTGTTCTAGGCGCGCAGTCCGGAACCGTGCGACTGCTGCGGTCGCAGGTTCGAATCCTGCCTCGGGCATGGATGTGTGTGATGTCCTTAGGTTAGTTAGGTTTAAGTAGTTCTACGTTCTAGGGGACTGATGACCACAGCAGTTGAGTCCCATAGTGCTCAGAGCCATTTGAACCAACACATGAAAGCGGTATAAATAGGGGGTCAGGAGGACCCTGTAGTCAGTCGAGATCTGCTGAGTATAACAATGCAAGCTCAGTGTCGTTCTACAGCAGACGTGGGAACTTAGTACGATTCGCAAGCCTCAGCTCCATAGCATTCAAGGAGATATATTCCAGATAAAGGAGTTCAACTGATAAAATTATTGCAAGGCATTGCCAGTAGGGCTTTTCAGTTGTCAAGCTACAGGAATTTTATGAATTCTGCCCTGAATAAGTAACCACTCCTCACCAAGTTACGTATCCTTCTCTTTACAATAGCTTACTCCTTCTAGAGGTCGGAGTTGCAGAAGCTGCCTGCACCTCCTATCACTGTTCGAGAAGATCGAACGAGGTAACACCCCTGAGTATAACATGTGTCGGTCTAACTCCTTCTCAGGACATGACAAATCTTAGTAGCTGTCTTAGATTGTTTGCAGATGATGCTGTTTTTTTTCCAGCTTGTAAACTCATCAGATGACCGAAAAGAATTGCAAAATGCTTTAGATAAGATATCTGTGTGGTGAGAAAAGTGGCAATTGACCCTGAATAAAGAAAAGTGTGAAGTTATTCACATGGGTACTAAAAGAAATCCACTAAATTTAGATTAAGCGATAAGTCACACAACTAGCCGGCCGAAGTGGCCGTGCGTTTAAAGGCGCTGCAGTCTGGAACCGCAAGACCGCTACGGTCGTAGGTTCGAATCCTGCCTCGGGCATGGATGTTTGTGATGTCCTTAGGTTAGTTAGGTTTAACTAGTTCTAAGTTCTAGGGGACTAATGACCTCAGAAGTTGAGTCCCATAGTGCTCAGAGCCATTTGAACCATTTTGAAGTCACACAACTCTGAGGGCTCTCATTTCAACCAAATACTTAGGGATTACAATTATAAATAACCTAAATTGGAACGATTACATAGATAATATTGTGGGTAGAGCAAACCAAAGACTGCGATACATTGGCAAAACACTTAGAAGATGCTACAGGTCTACCAAAGAGACTGCTTACACCACGCTTGTCCTCCCTATTCTGGAGTATTGATGTGTGGTGTGGGACTGGCGCATGTCATAAAAAAAGTACAAAGATGGGCGGCTCGTTTCGTGTTATCGCGAAATAGGGGAGAAAGTGCCAAAGACGTGATACGTGAACTGGAGTGGTAATCATTAAAACAAAGGCGTTTTTCGTTGTGATGGGATCTTCTCATGAATAATTTCAATAAGCAGTTTTCTCCTTCGATTCCGGAAACATTCTTTTGGCACCCACCTACACGGGGAGAAATAATCATCAAAATAAAGTGAGAGAAATCAGGACTCGCACAGAAAAATTTAAGTACTCGCTGTTCCCATGAGCCGTTCGAGAGTGGAATGGTAAAGAGACAACTTGCAGGTGATTCATTGAACCCTCTGCCAGGCACTTTATTGTGACTAGCAGAGTAATCACGTAGATGTAGAGATCATTGATAGTTTCTTTATTCCGACACTGTATCCAGATTTTTTGAATTATGGAGGACGTAACATCACTTTTGCCATTCAGCACTGTGACAAGCAAAGTGGTATCATATTGATCATACAATGTAAGCTTTCACGGCCGGTATTGACTTCACTTAAAACTTCCGGGCCGATAGGCCGTGGTCAAAGTATAAAACTCTCTCCTGACGTTTCGTCTCCTACTGCGGGAGACATCCTCGGAGGTAAAGCGGCGAACTGCGAAGAGAATTCGACGAAGCGCTGATTATATAGGCAGTACAGGGGGCGCCACTGTCGATCACGTGGCGTCGGCTATGAGATTGTCTCTGGTAATGCCAACATTCTCGATTGAAAGTAATCGATCGTCACGCTTCCGGTGCAACGCTGACATCCAAATTTTATCCAGTTTAACACCTTCGCCTTTCCTGTTAAAATTATTACGATGTTTATCAATCTCGATAGCCTCTCTATATAAGCGTGCAAAATAATATGAGGTTTTTGAAATGACGCTCGTCTCGCTGAATTTTATTTCATGATGACCTTCCTGGTAAACATGTTCCGCTACGGCCGATCCGTGTGACCCAGGCGGCAGTTCCTCTTATGTTCAACAAGACGGGTGTTCACACTTCTCTTTGTGGTACCGATGTAAACCTGTCCACAACTACAAGGAATTTTATATATCCCCCGTTGTAGCCAAAGGGTGTCGTGCACGTTTTGCCGACCTGAAAAATTCTTTTATTTTCCTGGTGCGTCTGAAAATAGTTTCCACCCCATACTTGCCTAAAACTTTCCCAATGCGATCTGTGACACTACTAATGAACAGAAGAAAAACTTTGCCCTTGGGCGGCTGTTGTTCGTCGTTACACCTGATTCTCTGCCTAGAGCAAAGTGCTCGATCTATATCCTTGCTAGAATAGCCATTCTTCACGAAAGCAATCTCATCTTTTAAATAGACAGGTCCGCAAAGTGTGTACACCCTGTCTACAAAAGTTTTAATGACGCCTCTTTTTTGCCTAGGGTGGTGGTTTGAATCATTGTGTAGATAACGATCAGTATGTGTAGGCTTTCTATACACCTTATGGCCCAACGTTCCGTCCTGTCGTTTAATCACAGACACATCCAGGAAATTCAATTGCCCATTCCTTTCCGTCTCCACAGTGAATTGGATTTTCGGATTAATGCTGTTTAAATGTGTCAGGAAGGCATCCAACTCCTCTGCTCCGTGTGTCCATACTACGAACGTGTCATCGACATAGCGATACTATCTGGCTGGTCTCTTACTGGCAGTCTGCAACGCACGTTGTTCAAAAGTCTCCATAAATAAGTTAGCCACAGCAGGACTGAGAGGACTGCCCATAGCCACCCCGTCAAACTGTTCATAAAAGTTATTATTGTATTGAAAGTAGGTTGTGTTGAGGCTGTGTTGGAATAATGCCATTGCTAACTGTGGGTGTAGTGTGGAAGTTTGGTGATTGCAAAGTTTCTGATTCAAATGTCGATAGCAGCAACACTTTCTTTCTTATTTATTTAAATTCTGTGTTTATCTACAAACAGAAATGTTAAGTAAGGAATATTGATTTATGACTTCTTTAAAAATAACATATTTTTCATTTTTGCTACTAAATATATGAAAATGTCAATATTCAGAAGCAGTAAGAATCGGGTGTAAAAGTGCAAAATGTCAAACAGGAAATAAAAGAGTTCCCTGAATCTAGAAATTGAGTAGTATTGTTGCTATATATATATAATATTTTCAACAATAAGGAATTTTTCATGTCTTTCAGCTTCTAATTCACTTGATATGTTACATGTTCTAACAAGCTACTTTACATTTATCAGACATTTACACTTTGCATTCAATTACCACTTATTTTTTAATTTACTACAAATTTTATACTTTACTGCTCTTGGAAATCTTCTACTCTTCAAAAGCAGTTATTTCGAGTTTTTTTTTTTTAGAATTGTGTTATACTCCTTTTAGAAAATGTTGTCCCATCTTACAAGTATAGAGGAAATCGTAGAGGTCAGAGAAGTCTGTAAGGCCCCCTTGTTAGCTAAATAGCAGCAGCTTCACATACCATAGTAAACACCCATTATAAAATATAAATCTGACGAATAGCGCACCGAGTGAGGTGAATCAGTTGTTAGCACACTGGACTCATATCTTAGAGGAGAACAGTTAAAACTGGCCTCCGACCATCCTGATTTAAGTTTTCCATGATTTCCCTAAATCACCTCAGACAAGTGCCAGGATGGCTACTGTGAAAGAGCACAGCAGACTTTCTTCCCCATTCTTTCCTTATCGCAAGGGACCGAGAACCTCACTGTTTGGTCAAGTCTCCTAAATCAATCAACCAACCATCCAGTAATGCAGCCCACTAGGAACAGTCATCCAGTGCTATTATGAAAAGAAAGTTTTCAAGTATTCGAACTGTCTTTATAATATGAGAAATTTTGAGGGAATTACATATTGTTAGTGAGAAGTGTGACAAAACAGCAATTAATCATGCATCATATTACAAACTGAACAATACTGTTCTTCACAAAACAAAATTTCTGGATTTTATCAATGTGTAGTAAATACAGATGCAACTGGTTAATTAGGCCATAAAATCAAAAGCAAAATATAGAAGTTTCAAATCTGATAGCACAAAGACGTAAAGTGTGTAAAGAATGACTACATTGTTTTTGAAATTAAAGCTAAATGTGCAAAAGATGTAGCTTGTGTGAGTGTGTGTGCATTTTATCCATAAGTAACAAATGTTGATAAGACTTATCAAAGTTTACTTTTAAACAAAGCCAAGATCAATAAATGATTTCAAACCTAATCCAACTTTGGATGAATGAATCATATGGACTGAATTTACAATAAATTTTAAACAAAGTTCATGAAACTATGACATTGAGCAGAATGTGAACTGATATTTCACAACTACAGAATTTTATATTGTCTTCCAGAAATCTAATTGATGCAAATGACTAAATATGTATTGTGGTGTTAGATTTAAAATGAAAGGTGCAGTTACAAATTATGGCAAAGAATAATTATTGCTCTTTTTTGACAAAGGTAGGGTTTAAACCCATTTGTACACTTCTATTATTTGGAAATAAAATCCCAGAATAATGAATTTACAAAAATACTTTCACAAAACTCATTAAATTACAATCAATACCACTAGAGTGACATGCCAAGAAAGTAAGGATATTACAAAATAAGAAGCGTACCTTCATGCTTTTGGTTGAATGCCATAAGTCAAGGACAGGGTACCAACAATCAAGTTCTAATATACATTAGGAAAATGCTACGAGAACCGTTCACTGGAAAATTTTAAAAGAAGAAAATATTTTTCTTTGGTACATTGATTAGCTTGTCTTGTGACGTCAAAGAAATATTAGTACAAATGATATAAAGTCTACTAAGTAATTTTATAAGGAATGAGTGACATTAAATTCTCCATTTATCATAATTAGCAAAAATGATGAACTTCACCAATAATCAGACACATTCTGTGTGATAAGTAAAAAAGAGCTAAATTAACTACTAGTCACACACATTTGAAGACACTTGAATAATGCGCCAATTATATAACAAGGTATATTTCTGAACATAGTTGTAAACAGAAAACTTGAGAATTATTGTCAATGCTCTGCCTTATCGCATGTAACTACTCCACTTATTCAGACAAAAGTAACGAAAACATCATCCCTTGAAAATCACTATTGAGAACAACTTTACCAAATGACATGACAATACTGTTCAAAGTACTTAATTTTCGTAGAATATTGCCAAAATCTTTGTCATAGAGTTTGACCCCTCCACAACCAGAAATTATTATTACTTTTTAAACAGCTCTTTCAGACTCAGACTTCACAGGTAAATTCATATACTGATTATTCAAAATAGCTGTATCTGAATTTATAGTAGGGGAGACCAGTGACAAAAATAACAGGGAATGAAAGTAACATTTCCACTTCATCTTTGCATGTAGCTCCGAAAATCACATGATTCGAACAATGCATATCCTTGACGATTCTGCACTGCCTATCAGTCGCTGGCTGTTATTGTAAAGGAACTGTTTAGTGTGACGCAATAGAACGTGTTTTCAGTACTTTCTCACAAGTTTTCTCAAACCTCTTAGTTTTGTGATAAGGGCAACGGAACACTGTAAGCGTAAGTCTACTATAATAATTTAACTATGTTATGCTCATTTTTATGCAACAGTTACTATCAATGTTTTTATTATTGGTATAGGTCTTGCCAAAAATACGAATTTAACAGAAAATTGTGGCTGGGGCGAAAGTAACAGTGCTGCTGGGGACAAAAGTAATACTGTTACTTTCATCCCTTTCACTGAGAAAACAGTATTAGAGACTCAGATCCCCTGCTTTTTCTCATTAGCGTCAGTAAATTAGGCATAATACTGTTAGGAGACATTGCTGCAATGTTTTACTCAACAAATCCGTTATTTACTTAGTTATTTCATTACAGGAAAGAACACTAGGTAGGACAACTACAAGAGCGCTAACTGCTACACCTGTGTATCAAATTTCGCCAGATGATGTTAAAAATTATAGCATAAGTGTTACAGCAGCAGCAAAAAACAATATGTGCCATGCGACTTTGCATCATTACATTAAAAAGAAAGAGAAGTGTGTGAGTGATAACAGCACACTGATACCTCATGTCAGATACAGAAACATAAAAAAAGTGTTCTCTGACGAAGAAGAAAAAATAATAGCTGAATATGTGATTATTACACAGGCGATATTTTGTATACTTTGTCCTAAGGATATCCATAAATTAGCTTACGAATTGGCAACAAGAATAACATAAAAATTCCATCGACTTGGGTAGATAACCAAACTGCAGTTCCTGACTGGTTTTCAGCATTTATGAAGACGAATCCACAGTAGTCTCTTCCGTCGCCTCAAGTGACTAGTCTTGCTTGAGCTACGAGTTTTAATCAAACAACTTGGCTAACGTGATGGAGAGATACGAGTTCGAGCCCATGGACATCTGGAATATGGATGAGACAGGTATCACAGTTGTCCAGAAGCCAAACAGGAGTGTCGCTAAACGTGGAATAAAGCAGATAGGAGCCATCACTTTGGTTGAAAGAGGCACCCTTGTCACAGTTGCTATTGCTATCACTGCTCAGGGAAGCAGAACTACCCCTCTTTTTGTACTCCCTTGCTTAAGTTATCATGACCATTTGGTTTAAGATGGTCCTACTGGTTGCACTGGAGCAGGAAATGCAAGTGGTTGGATGCACAATGAAGAATTCTTGCTGTTCCTGCACCATTTTGCAAAATTTGCTAAACCAGCTCCTGAGCTCAAATGTTTGCTGCTTCTTGACAATTACGAATCTCATGCATCCATAGAAGCCTAAAATTTTGCTAAAGCAAAGGGGTAGTTATGTTGTTATCTCCACCACACTATACGCTCAGGATGCAGCCTCTAGACCGTTCAGTTTATGATCAATTAAAAAGATGGTAAATGCTTTTGCCGAGAGCTGGTTCAAAAATCATCCAGGAAAGACCATGTCAATTTTCTACATCCCTTCAATTGTAAGGGAAGCGCGTCCACTTGCTGTAACTGGCAAAAACATTGCAGCAGGCTTTCATTGCACAGGCATAGTACCATTGAATCAGTGTGCTCAGTGAAACCGATTTTGCACCGCCTGTTGTCGCCGATCACCCAGCGCCACAAGCTTCTGATCATGAACAGCAAACGATGTCCTTGGCAGGGCCATTAGCGATTTTCAGCGGACCATTTGAAGCTGTGAGCATATCTAATACTGATCCAGCATGAAGACTCGAGGAAACACTTCCAGGTGTCATAGCCTGCGACGTGGAGCCTAGTAGTATACAGTTATCTCCTTCAGTTCGCCTAACCTTTTCACCTGATGCTATTCTTCAGTTCCCAAAAGCAGGTCTGAGGCAAAACACAAGAAAAGGGAGTACAGGAGAAAGTCTACAGTTTTGATCGATCCTCCAGAGAAATTGGTTTTAGAAGAAGAACTGAGCCCATTCACAGATGAAGAAAGCGAAGAAGCTAAATTTAAAAAGCAGCAGGCCAAGATCGCGACAGCAGAATAAACCTAAGGAAATATCATCGGAAGATGAAGATAGCTACTGCCTTGTTTGTCGCGAATCTTACTGCCACAGTCGTCCAAAGAGAAGAGTATTCGGTGTTGGGTATGTAAGGGTTGGTTTCACGTTGCTTGTACCAAAGCAGAGGATATGTATGTGTATCAGAACTGCTAATCTGAACAGAACTTAAGATACGCATTCATCTTCTATTTAACTGACTCATGAACATTTAATCACAGTGCCTGGATTTATTCAGTATTATTAACACTTACTTTAGTTAATTTGAAATTTGCAAATATAACTGAAGTTTTATATTTTTCCGCCATTTATTGGTGTTTTTTTAATGTTTTGTAATGGCAATTTACTTTAAGCTACTCTATAAATAATTTATTTGACAAAATGAAGTTCTACATATTATGTTACTTTTATAGCTTACTAGTGTTACTAATGTCCCCAGTAACAGGGACAAAAGTAACACATACATTGATGCTTTAAAATTAATTTCACAAAACAAATTGTATGTAATTTTGGGGAAACTAAATGCAGTCGTGTTGGGAAAGCCTCTCAGAACATGTACAGTAGCCCATTTTGCTTCATACATTTACAGTGACCGAATAAAAAATGCATTATGCAAAATATAACTTTTGTCCCCTGTCTCCCCTTTACAAATTCATAAAATTGTGTCACATATGGACAGTTCAGTAAAAGATGTCAGGATGATCATCAACAAAATACTGAAAATAACAAGGAACACATTAAATAATTTACTATTATAATTCATTTTAGATTTCTACAGATGTGTTAAAAGTGGCAGAGGCAATTCACACTGCTAGGAAGAGAAAAATTTTACAGAAAAGGTAAGCTATATACAGCTGTCTGAGGAGTTGCTCTGTGGTAAGAAAAAAGAGCGAAAATTAGAAGGTAATAAACTGTCTCGACTTGAAAATAGGTGAATACTTAAAATTGGTTCCACAGTAGTTTCAGAAGTTTGCTTCTACATTATTTTGTCCAACAGCCAAGTTTCACAAAGGTTTCCGTTGTTCATTTAAATTACAACAGTACACCTTCCTAATATTATTCCAATTGCAGCATCATCCATTTTATTTTATCCATTTTCTAGTTTTGCACTGAATTGTACATTGTTTTTATCTCTAATATGACAGGCAGTTTTGGCAAAATCGTAATCAGATGTAAGTAGTCCGCTACAACATTAATTTATTCTACACTTCAGGCATATAGTAATCGTAACTTCCTCATCCCATTCACATACCATTGTTTCAAATCTTTTAAATGAGATTCACTTACTGCAACACCACCAGACTCACAAATAACATATTGCCAAATTGTCTTAGCATGACAGACAAAATATTACAAGTGACAGCACAAAATCAACTTATGCTCTGCCCAAAACGTACACTAAGTTGACACAATGAACACCACCATTGTCATCATCTCCATCAAAATGACGATTACAAATCATTACTTCAAATCTCGCCACCATATAAACATATAACACATTATATACCCACATAACTTCACAAAACTCTAAGACCCTCAAGATAATCCCAAAGTTACAAAGTTATTCTGGTCATAGCTTCCATACAACATTTATGACGACATAGCATTTACACCAAACAACCATTTCAACTCTTTTTCAAGATTCTCACATAAGCAGCAATATAACATATAATTTTACAATTTTTCTTTGAAGATGTGGTGAAAAGTAAGTACTTTTCACAAATTAACACTTATCTCTAATTGCCAGAGGATAAGAAACAGAGTTAACACAATTTGGAAAACTGTAGCTCAAAGAGATCCATAATCAGGTTTCCTCATTAATCTGTCAGATGTTACTTCAGTACCTTGGTTTATAGCTGACTGCACCCACAATATTATGCTAAGACAGCAATAAGTGTGAAATCCCATCTTTCAGCAAACAGTACAACAGAAAATCAATTTCAAGACAAATGGACAATAGTTCCCTAACCAAGGTTAATCAGTGTACACATTTTCATCTATTGAGTCAAACAGTTTCAAAAACATGTATGGTGCTCTCTACCGGCAAGTTATTCACAACATATACAAAATCATTCTGAAAATGCAAAATTTCCCCAAATCCACTTGACTTCTTTAAAATAATATGATTGTAATATTTCATTAACCTATTTTTGAATATGGTAATCATTTCGTATTATGCATCTGTGACTTCAGAAAAAATCAAAATACAGAGAGACATAAAAATTATTACATATCACTTTATACAGTAGCATTTTCAGACATATATAATAAGAACACTCCTTTTCCAAAAAATATGTTTATTTCTCTTTAAGCAAACATGACATGTAAATGATTTTTTCCTATGCTCTAAGATTATATTTTAATTTTAACTATTCTTAATCTCTAGTAAACACGATTCCTAGCTAAGTGAGACTGAAGTAAAAGATTACATTTAAAGCTCAACAGAAGATTAGAAGAAAAGGTGCAGCAGGGAAGGGTGAAAACTTCAGAAGCAATGCTGCTTTTTCTGGGGCCATACATTTACCACACTCATGGCATGGTCACATTTTCATGACTCGGTGGGAACATAGCCATTAATATTCACACATAGCATCACTTGCCACTACAGCTTCTGCTTTAATCTCTGTTAGGACTACAATAGTGAAAGTGAGTTTTAACACTTCCAACTCAAAATCTTTGTAACATAGTGCAGAGAACTAAACTTTAACTTTCTTTTGGCTCAACCCTTTGTAAACTTGCATGTGAATGTAACATAGTCTCTCATAAATTTCCCTGTGACATAGTTTTCAGCATTTTCAAACTATCGTCACAGTAAATTCTGTGGAAAGCGCTATAATAAGCCAATACTTCGTTAACATGAGAGTGAGTCAACACAAAAATATTTTCGTCTTTTTTTCTACAGATATTTTTAAAAAATATAACGCTCCAAGTTCCTAACATTTGTTTCGGACAATCTTCCTTGTTAAATTCTGCAAATTCCATGCAATATTTTGCTATTTTCGACAAGATGTTGAAATTGATGAAACTGTGTTTCAGGCGTCATACTACAACTCAAAATTTCGTCTTGTTCTACAGAAGTACTATTGATTACTTCAACTGAATTTTCTCCTCCAAAAATAAAACAGTCATCACTGCCATTGCTATTAGTGTTCCTCTCTTGCATTATTGAATCCGATTTTTAACCCACTCATTCAAATTTAACATTTTCTCACAATAAATTTCAATTTAACTTCCTATTTTTCTGAGTCTTTGATTGATTTCCTTCCTATACGCTCACAATTTATCACTGTTTTCTGCTAACTTCACCTACAGTTGTCCATTGATTTCTAGTAAGCGAGGTGGCGCCCCTCTTACCACACTGGACACATCTTTGGGAGGAAGTCAGTTCGAATCTGCATGGATCCACCAAAATTTAAGTTTTCCTTGATTTCCCTAAATCGCTGCAGGCACATACAGGGATGGTTTCTATGAAAGGGCATGGCCAATTTCCCTCCTCATCCTTGAAAAATTTTGAATGTGTGCTATATTACTAACAACCTCCTTCCATCCTTCATTGCTTTCTTTAAGTTTGCATCTGATTTTTGAACTATTTGAATGTTGTTTTCTTAAAGTTTTGAATGTAATTGTTCGCCAGCATCGTGCATTAATCTTGCTTCCATCTTTTCCAACTGAACTATTAACTATCTCGTTATTTCTTTTAAACCTTGAGTTTTTACATCGATTTTGCACATCTGTCGCCATCCCACTGTTACTGAGAGTATCTTTCCACCACAGATTTCGTCATTAGCGTTTGCTTTTATTTCCCATAGATAAAATAACGACAAATAAAGTATTTGATAACACTGAACTATTTAAGATGTATATTTAATTGGTAATTCATTTCCTGTCCTAAAGACCTATTCAAAAATATATCACAGTTTACCATTCACTAAAACACAACGTTATTAATTACATAACACAACATTGACTTTGAGTGCAGGATCACAAACTCGTCCACTTGCTAGAGTTATCCCAAAACAAATGAAAACCAAGTAAAATATTAACACAAAATTGTCTTTGACTCTCCTGTACCATTTCCCAGGAGTAGAACATTCAAAGCTGCTCAAAGTGGTTACACTGGAGACCGATACACTGATGCATTCGTTGACTGAAAGAATTATTTAGTGCTCCCAGTGTTGCCTGCTGAAGAGAATTACAAGCTAGCACCATACGTTCCTACATGTCCTCTGGAGTTGTTGTAATACCGCGATGGACAAAGTCTTTATGCATCCCCAAAGAGAAATTTCCAGAGGATTTAAATCAGGAGGCCTAACAGGTCAAGTAAGTGTTCCTCTTCGACCAATTCATCTGGCAGGTTACCTTCGGTTCAGAGCACAATGTGCATGCAAGATATTGTGTGTTGGACCTACATTGTGTTGATACCACATAAGCATTCTGGTTTTGAGCAGCACTTCATCCAGAAGAGGATGAAGAATTCGTCTGAGGAAGATGGCATACGCTGTGCCATTTAGACTACCATTCATGAAATAAGGGTCAATAATTGTAGTACCAAGCATCCCACACCAGACTTTAGCTCTCGATTGACAATAATGTTCCACCTGTCTAAGCTATCGTGGGTTGTCACTGGACTGAAAGGGTACAGTACCGCCCAACATTGAGAATAGGTACGAAATTCTTGTCAGAACAACACATTTTTTGTGTAAAAGTAACTCAATAATTTCAATTAATACAGCGAAGCCGGATACCAGTGTGGGAAAGAATGACAAGTTATTTATTTAATTGATCACATGTGCACTTCCGCAAAATAAATCCCTACATCCCGTTTGGTGAGATCTGTGTGGTGTAAATGAATGAATGTATGGTCGTCTGCTAACCACAGATAGTGAATCGATATGAGCATCTTTGAGTCGATCCTTTGGGTACCTTTGGTGAGACCAAAGAGATGGAAGTTACCAGAGCTTTTGAGCGTTTGAAATGTGGCCGACCAATAAGGTAGCAAGGTGCTTCTCCCACTTCGAGAGAGGTGCGAGAGAACGAAAAGACGGCCATGTTTCAGACTCGGCACTCTGGCGCTGAACCTTCTGCTGTGAAGACCTGTTTTTTTGTTGTGCTCCGTAATGAAAGCGTGGAGGCATGGTATGGATGTGGAATACTTAAGGGTAGTTAGAACTAATCATTTCTCTTTCCTAGGATCTTTTGTGGGGAAAATTACAAAGTGAGGCAGGTAATTTTAAAGGGATTATAGTAAACCAACGGTCACAAAGGGACCACGTGTAGTTATAAGTTGAGATACTAGCGTGGGTACAATAAGCTGAAATATTTAAGAATTAATATCGTGTGTACCATAAGCTGAAATATTTGAGAATTAATAGCGTGTGTACAATAAGCTGATATATTTTAGAATTGCGTGTGTATCATAAATTGAAGTATTTAAGAAATATCATTCCGTGTGACGCTGAATTTAAACTCTGAGAGAAAATCAAGGTGAGTCGGCCGTTTTTCCAGCAACGCCACTTGGCTTGCATTGCACAGGAAGACGAGCGTTTATCTCCAGAGTTCACAGTAGGAAGCTGGAATTACAAATTGGGGCAGTGTCGGGTGAAACTGGGTTGAATATTGATGGAAGTGGGAAAGCGGAAAATGATGAAGTTGTAACGGTTCTTGTGTATTATTTCAGATTGTTGTATTGGGTATGTCTTGTAATTTGAATATGTGTGTTTTGCATGGGAGTAGCAAGGTAGTTTCGGAAGATTTTGTGGGTATGCCTGTTCCTTCTGCATCGCTCGATCTGGAGGAATGTTTCTGGAGAATGATTGTGAGAGGCGAAGTGTGAGGTATAATAAAAGATCCACCATCCGATCCAGGGAGTGCACAGTTGTGGTAGATAGATTACGAGACCGTAGTAGGGAAATTCTCTTATGATATTGTCGTAGGTTGTAGAATTTGTGTGCTAATGAATAAATCAAATAGTGAAAAGAAAGAGATTAGTGGCCTATTTCATTAAATTGTATGTTATCATAATGTCCCGAATTTGTATAAAAGCCGTTAAATCAAAGACAAAAAGTAAGTGTGGTATTGCCAGTGCGTAGTGTGCAGACAGAGTTCTATAGTCAGATGCGTGTTTCCGTTGCGTATTATTCATGCAGGAGGATTATTTGTGACAAAATCGTAAGATACGAGAATTCATGTTGCTAATCCACTCGCTTGGCAAACCACCCATCTTGCAGGCCTGACTGCTTGATGCCACAGTATGAGAAAGGCAAGTGGGTGCCTCTCATAATTTCGACCCTGCCAGGATTCCTTTTGTTAGGATATTTAATTTGATGCCAGGATTATTTATTGGTCAGGATATTTAATTTTGTTGCCAGGATTCCGTTTTTGTCACGATAATTTTGTTGCCAGGATCATTTTTGTTAGGATATTTTGTTGTTAGGGTTTGCTGTTAAATTTTTTTTATTTTTTGATGGAATATATTGTGATAGCGCTAAGAAGTAAAGTTTTTTCCGTTTGCAATTTCTTTCTGGATTGGTGAGGATCTTTTATTTTATTTTATGTAATTAATTGCAGTATAGCACAAGGCTAGAAGATCGTTTTATAATTTTTTTGTGTAATGTCCGTAGTAACTAGGTCGCAGGCTAAAAGTATAGTCACCATGGAGAATAACGATTCTGGCGTGAATGTAGCAGTGCAGCGGGAAGTAGGTGTTGACCGTGAGTTAATGAGAGGGGACGGCAGGCACTCCGAAGAGGCTGTATTGTTCAGTGGACCTCTGCAAGGGGAGCCTTTGTGCAGTGGGCTTTGTTCACTGTCGGGGGCCTTTCCGAACGACGCGGGCGAGCAGGGACTCGGTCAGGTAGAGAGTGAAAGTGTAGCTACCCTTAGCGAAGCTACGGTTTCTCAGGCGAACGAGGTGAGCGCGTCGAAAGTAGAAAATAACGATGGGCTAATGCAGTTTTTACAGAGAATGGATAGAGAGAATAAAGAAAGATTGGAAGCAATGAGTAGGGAGACTAAAGCGATAAATGAAAAATTGGAAGCAAATAACGAAAGATTAGAAGCAATCAATAGAGATAATAAGGAGAGAGATAGGGAAAATAAGGAAAGATTGGAGGTAATGGATAAGGGAAATAAAGAGGCAATGAGGAAGCTCCACACAGTTATCGATGAGCGTCTGTCCGCAGTTAATAATCGGTTAGATGAGGGGGAGAAGAATCTGGGTGCGGTAAAGCAAGTATGTGATGCTGTGAAAGAAAAAACCAATAATTTGGAGGTACGAGTAAGTGCAATAGAGAGCGATATTACCGAACGTGGGGACGTGTTGCCGGATGAGCGAATCAAAGAGATAGTAGAGGACTTACTTGCAGATAAACAAGGGGCATTAGACAGCGTAGAAGCTCAAGTCACACGGCAGGAAATGGCGCTAAATAAACACAGGGATGAAGTTGCGGTGGTAGTGGCCAGAATGAATACGATTAGCGCAGATGTAGAAAAGATCAGTATAAGAGGCGAAACAGGGTCTGACAGTACGCAGCGAGAGGTTTATGCCGACCAGGAGGAGATACAATCACTGTTACAGTTTAAAGAGGCACAATTAGAAACAAATAGGAAACATAGGGATGAACTAGCACGGTTGCAATTAGCGTGCAGAAGCGAAGGTGAAACACCACCAGGTAGACTACAGAGGGAGAGTGACGTAAATTCAAAAAACGAAAATAGGCAGAAAGAGGAAGACGAACTCAGAGAGTTAGAAGAACGGTTGTGTCGGATAAAACAGGTGGAAAACCCAACTGGGTATAGCCCAAGGTCGGAAAACATAGATGCGGAAGAAGAATGTAGGAGGCACTTCGTGTCGGTACAAACGTACACTTGCTTTCCGGATCCTGATAATTACCAACATCCATGCCTGTGGCTGTCTCAGTTTCAAGATTCATTACCTTCATCGTGGGGACCGCTCCTAAAAATGAAGTTTGTGTGTAACCATTTGAGGGACGAGGCTAGAGCGAAAATGCAGGAAGTTATTAAAGACTGTAGTAGCTACAAGATGTTTTGTGACAAATTTTTAAATGAATTCTGGTCGAAAAGTAAGCAGGACCAGGTTAAGCAAAGCATATTGATGATGCCAAATTGTAACGAAGGTGGTTTAAGAGATCCAGTGTCGTGCTATCAGGAAATGCTGAGACGAAACAGGTATTTGGATGTGCCATACGAAACTGGGGAGCTCATTAGGATCTGTATAACGAAGTTGCCAGTGAGATTGCGCAGAGATATAGTGATAGCAGGCAGAGGCTTGAACGATTCTGCGTCATTTCAGCACTTCTTACAGGAACTGGGTAACGAGAGCAACATTGTGAATGGCGACATGACTCATAGGTCAGACAGAGTTGAGGATAGGAACGGAAGAAACTATCAGAATGACAGGAGAGCATGGAATCAGAGGAATGATGGAAATGGAAGATGGAGAGGAAATAGGGGGCAGAATTCATGGGGATATCGACCAGCAAACCGGGAAAATAGAAGATGGGACAGAGATGGAAGAAGAAGGGAAAATGAAAATGATGGGCGAAGAGAGGATAGGCAGTTATTGGGTTCACGACAGGACAATCATTGTCACAATGACGGAGGGACAAGAAGGTGACTACTTGATAGACGGGTACAAACCAGGACTATTAATGATGTAAATATTAGGTATATCGATTACGGAAAACTAAGGGAGAATCTGTTAGAGGAGATAGGAGATGTGAGGAGTGAAGTCCACCCAATAATTAGCGTAGAAATAAATAATATAATCGTACCTTGTGTCATCGACACAGGCAGTGTAATGAGTGTTTTGAGGGAAGATGTGTTTAAGTGTTGTAGCCTTACAAAACCATGGCCAACGTTGCCATTGCAAAGGACAACAGTGAGAGGGGCAATTACAGGAAAGGGAATTGAGGTGAAGTTACAAGCGCAGGTAGACTTTGTGTGCCAGGCGGAGAGGTTTAGTACAGTGTTCATGATTGTGTCATCTCTAACTGTTGAAGGGATATTAGGTGTTAATTTTTTGAACCAATATAAAGCAGTCATTAACATGAGGAATGGTTCGATGGAGTTGAAACGAGACTCGGAGGAAATTACGTTAAGATTCGACGATTGCTTACATGGTAAAGAGAACGCACACTTAGCATTATGTCTGGCGGTAAAGTCCGGTAGACAGGCACAGAATACGGGGTTCGAACAAGAGAAGAAGGAAATTCATAAATGTTTGGAGGAGGAGATCAGGGAGAAAATCTGGCATTTACGAGGGACCACGGTCTACGGGGAATTGCAGAAAATTTTATACGAGAATAGAAAGGTATTTGAACATTCTGCGGGTACAATAAGAAATTTTGTGTATAGATTCAAGGTCAAGCCACATAAACAGTTTAGGGCCCAAGTGTACCCGATACCTGTTGTGTACAAAGAAAGAGTGGAAGCTGAGATCGAAAGCATGCTACAACAAGGGATTATCGAACCAGCATCCAGTCCGTACAACAGTCCTTTAGTTTGTGTTGAAAAAAAGGATGGGTCAATTAGATTAGTTTTGGACGCAAGAAGAATTAATAAGATAATAGAGCCAGAGACAGATCGGCCGCTGACACTTGACGAATTGCTACAAAAGTTCCACGGGATCAGAGTTCTCAGCTCAGTTGATTTGAGAATGAGTTTCTGGCAGGTGGAGTTAGATCGGGGGTGTAGAAAATACACTGCTTTCTTGTGCTACGGAAAATCGTATCAATTCCGGAAACTACCATTTGGGTTAAATGTATCATCCGCGGCATTTATCAGAGCGCTAAATACTGTCATTCCTAATGAAATAAAAGACAAGGTAACACAGTACGTGGATGATGTCCTGATAGCAGAAAGAAACTGGGAAGACCACAATAGAACGTTAGGCATATTGCTCGGTGCACTGGAGAGACATGGGGTGACCGTGAATTTGGGAAAATCAGAATTTGGACGAAAAGAAATCGAGTTTCTAGGTCACATTGTGACGCCAGAGGGAATAAGACCAAATCCAGACAAACTCGAAGCAATCAGAGATTTTCCGGTACCGAGAACAAAACGTCAGCTACGGGGTTATTTAGGATTAATCAATTTTTACAGGAGGTTCATTAAGATTGGGGGTGCAGCGACACCCAGACTATGTCAGCTGACTGGAAAGAAAACGGTATGGAATTGGGACCCTGTCGCGCAGGAAGAATATGAGGCGTTAAAGAAGGCACTGCTATCGGCACCTCTTCTCGGGCATCCAGACCTAGGGAAAGAGTTTTGTATGGCCACGGACAGTTCCCGTAGTGGACTTGGGGTAACATTGTTCCAAGAGCAAGAGCAAGGAGGAGAAGTAATACAACAACCTATTGCATTTGCGAGCCGAGTGCTTAGCAAAGCTGAGAGAAATTACACGGTAACTGAGCTTGAAGCTTTGGAAATAGTATGGGGTTTTAGTAAGTTTAGATACTATTTGTATGGAAGGCATACTAAAATCTATACTGACCACAAGTCACTACAGTTTCTAATGTCGGCCAAACTTAATCATAGACGACTCGCTAGGTGGGCACTCTATTTACAGGAGTTTCAGTTTTCGGTCACGTATATTCCTGGGCCACAGAATATAGTGGCAGATGCGTTGTCAAGGAACCCAGTAGGTCATGGTCAATGCTTTGATGAGGAGGTAAACGAGAACAGATATGATATATTGTATATGCAGGGCGTGCCGTTCGAGAAATACATAGGGACGGTACTCACAAATATCGCGAAAGAGCAGGATAAAGACGCGTCATGGAGAATGGTGAAGGACAGAGTTAGAGCGAACTTAGGCGCCAATATAGCACGTTTTTATACAATTCAGAATGGGGTCCTTTTCTACCGTAGAAATCCAAACACACAAGACTGGGTGTTGTGTATACCAAATGAAATAGTCAACAAGTTGATCTGGTACACGCACCTAAGTTACGGGCATTACGGAGCAAGGAAATGCTGTAAGAAGTTAAGGGAATCAGTTTATTTCATTAGTATGGAGAGGAGGATCAAGAACGTGCTTGGTAGTTGCAAATTGTGCCAGAAGGCAAAATCATTAACTATCTCATGCAAAGCACCGCTTTTTCCGATAGTGCCAGGTAGACTGAGGGAATTCGGAGCAACAGATTTGTTTGGCCCGCTACCTAGGTCAGTGCAGGGATATAGATATGTTTTAGTGGCAGTGGAATTGGTGTCAAAGTATGTGACTTTTACCGCATTGAAACGTGCGACGGGAAGGACAGTAGCAGCAGCGATCGTTAAAAACTTTTTGCGAGAAGTAGGGACTGTAGAAAAGTTCATTGCTGACAATGGACCGCAATATAGATCCAGACAATGGCTAACCACACTGAAGAGAAGAAGGATAAAACCAGTGTTCATATCCCGATACCATGCCGCAAGTAACCCCAGTGAAAGAGTAGTAAAAGAACTGGGAAAATTGTGTAAGATCTACTGCCATAGGCAACACAGAAGTTGGAGTATTTTTCTCAAAGATTTTCAGGACATCCTCAATGAGCTACCACATGGAGCAACTGGTTTATCACCAATTACGGTGCTAAAGAATGAACCACCACCAGATCGAGTCCGGGAGCTGGTAGATTTTCCGCGATCAGGAAAGCAGAGGCACACAGAAATTGTCAAGGTTGCGATAGAGCGAATTAAGAAAGCAGCTAAGGATAGGCAGGAGAAGCAGAAAGGAAAGATCCGTAAGATAGAATTGGCAGTAGGAGACAAGGTTCTAATAAAAACTCATCGATTATCTAAGAAGCACAGATTTCTAACTAGCAAATTCTTTACTGTGTATAGTGGACCATTCAGAGTGAGGCGGATTGTACATGAAAATGCTGTACTGATTGAGACGATCAAAGGAAAACAATCTCGAGGGCTTCATCACATTTCTAACATCAAATTATGGAAAAGTTAAGGATAGATCTAAGGTAGTCAATTTATGGTAGATAGTCAGTATATTTATTTGTGGTGTGTAACGTTGTGCAGAGTCAAATCGAACGTAAGAATTTTCAGGCGGGATGTCAGGAAGTATGACGGAATAGACTGGTCGAATGAGTCATGAACAGGAGTCGACAGAGTGGCGTATGTACGTGTTTTTTGTCGTATGAATAAGGATCAAGCAGAAACGACGTGATGAATAATGAGTGAATAAAGATAGTAGATAGAGAAGCGACGTGATAAATAGTAGTGGATAAAGGTGAATTTTTGAGGAGAGAATCGACGTGAAGCAGTGGGAATGATAAAGGG